>NC_081359.1:111531211-111828711 GCF_030684315.1 Stegostoma tigrinum | reverse complement strand
ACCGCAGGGGAATGCAGGTGATCCATGGGAAGGCAGTCAGGAAAGAGACCTTGTTTTCTTTAGTCTTACATGGGACCATGAATGTCACTGGTAAGGCCAGAGCTAGCCCTGGAACTAGCTCACTACGGCCATTCCAGAGGGCAGGTTAGAGTCAGCCACATTGCTGTGGGTCTGGAGTCACATGTAGGCCAGACCGGGTATGGACGGCAGTTTCCCTCCCTAAAGGACATTGGTAAACCAGGTGGGTTTGAAAACAATCCTTAATGGTCATCATTAGAACTTTTAATTGCATATTTGTATTGAATTGAAATTTCACCGTCTGCTAATGGTGTGTCTGAAACTCGTGTCCCTAGAACATTAGGGTTGTCGATTACTAGCCCTGAGGGTTGTCGAGGCTGGGTCATTAAGTATATTCAAGGCTGAGTGAGACGATTATTAATCAGTGAGGGGGGGGCGGAATTCAGGGTTTTGGGGAAAAGGTAGGGAGTTGGAGCCGAGGGTTGTCAGAGGTAGCATGATCATACAGAATGGCAGGCCAGACTGGATGGGCTGAATAGCCTCCTTCTGATCCTGCATCTCGCCACGTCCCAGTGCAGTGAGATGATCAGCAGTGCCCACAGTGAAGGGGGAGATGAAGCAGTCTCAGGTTGTTTTCTCTGCAACACAGGAGGCCGAGGGCAGAGTGAGTTAAGACGCGGGGTTCTGTTTTGTAGGTTCAGGAGACAATTTCTCAATGAGATTGAGAACTGAAGAGGAGGAAATAGGGGAAAGCTTGGCGGAGGCTTTGCACCTTCTCAAGCAGAAATAGCTGTGATTAGAAAAGACAAGCTCCCAATATGGTGGGCCCCGGGCATGGAGACAGCACACAAAGCCGCGAGCAGAGAGATGAAGACTGTGAACTAAGAAAAAGGTTGCTGGGCTGATGCAGTGTGTGCAATGAAAGAATGCACGCCAGGCTGAGAGAAAGCTGGGTGGCCAGTATATTCGCAGCTCAAAGGAAATACCCGGTGCATAGATCAAACTGCAGAGGCTGACAAATTCTCTAAATTATTTCAGTGCAGGAGGAGGCCATTTGGTTCATTATGCTTGTACTGGCCCTTCAAACAAGCATCATTATGGAGTACCAATTTCCAGCCTTATCCGCATATCCCTGTACACCATCACTATCCGGGTAACCATCCAACATCCCTCTTGAATGTCTCACTTGAACCTGCCTTACCCACATTTCCATGTGGCGCATTGCCGACCCTAACTCCTTGCTAAGAGAAGGTCTTTCCTCACAATATCGTTGCTTCATTTGCACATCATTTTAAATCTATACCCTCTCTTCATGTTCCTGGTATGGGCAGGAGCAGTGTCTCCCCATCAATTTTACCCAGACTGCTCATGGTTTTGAGAACCTCTGTCAAACCTCCTGTTGTGATACAAGTCACTGAAGACAGAGCAGCACAGTGAATGAGAACAGAAAGAAATCAAATTTCCATTCTTGTGAAGAAAGCAGTGAATTTCTGAACTAGACACAGGATCCAGACAATTGCACGAGAGTTCCAGCTATCACGAGTCCCAGAGGTAAGGAATTCCTGTTCAGGTCAGGACAAGGGCAAGAAACAAGCCCACTACAATAGGTGTGAAAGTGAAGATCGATACTAGAGTCTTCTTCAGACTCTGGCACAAGACGTCTCCGGGAAATTCTTTCTCCAAGGGAAGGCATTTGGGATCCACACAATTGCATTCCAACAGCTTTGAGGGAAACTGAAATTTCACAGCTAGGAATAACCCAGCCACACACACACACACACACACACACACACACACACACACACAAACAGGGGGTCAGTAATAGACCTGATCTCAGCATCTATGAAGAACTGAAGCTAATCTCAGGAAAGGAGGTGGTCTGTTGGACTGAAGGGATCCCACTGGAACCACCGTCCAATCAGAAGAAAGGATGATCCAGTGTCAGCGCACACAGAGGAGGAGTTAGATCTTTTAAAGGTTTTGAGTATGATACTGCCACTGAAAAAGCAGGCGTGTTATTTCAATGGAGAGAGATTGCAGCACGCTGAAATACAGAGGGATCTGGGCATGCTTGTACCATGAACCTTGTAAAGTGAGTCTGTAGGTACAGCATATGGAATATTGGTGGTTATTACAAGAATATAAAAGTGAGAATGTTCTGTTGCAGTTGTACAGGGCTTGGTGATATCACACCTCGAGGCCTGTGGGCAGCCTTGGTTTCCTTATTTAAGAAAGGAAATGAAAACATTCGGTATGTTTCAGAGAAGGTTCCCCTGTCTGATTCCTGGGGTGGGGGTGGGATTGGAGTGGGGGGCATATTATAAGGAATAGTTTTAGATTAGATTAGATTCTCTACAGTGTGGAAACAGGCCCTTCAGCCCAACACGTCCACACCGCCCCTTGAAGCATCCCACCCAGACCCATCCCCCTATAACCCACACACCCCTGAACACTATGAGCAATTTAGCATGGCCAATCCACCTAGCCTGCACATCTTTGGGCTGTGGGAGGAAACCGGAGCACCCGGAGGAAACCCATGCAGACACGGGGAGAATGTGCAAACTCCACACAGACAGTCACCCGAGGCTGGAATCGAACCCGGGTCCCTAGTGCTGTGAGGCTGCAGTGCTAACCACTGAGCCACCGTGCTGCCCCCACGGTCTGTATCTGCTGGGGGTCAGGAGAATGGGAGGTGACCTGACTGAAAGAAATACGATCCTGAGGGGATTGGCTAGACTGGAACAGGGAGAATGGTTCCCTTAGTGGGAGAGACTGGAACGGGGAGACACTGTCTAAAAATAAGGTACACTCTCTTAAGGTGAAGGTGAGAAGGAAATCTTACTCTGAGAATCACAAGAGACAGATTCACTGTTTATTTTTAAGGCAGCGGTAGATAACAATGGAATCAGAGGGATTGGGAGAAGGTGGTAAAGGAGGATTGAGGCCACAATCCAATCAGATGTGATCTTATTGAATGGTGGAACAGATCAGATGGGCCGAATGGTCCACTCTTGCTGCTAATTTGAATGTTTGCATTGAGCCAGTAATGAAACCAGTGATTGACTGTCTACTTTAAAGTACTAACAGCACTGACAGAACATTTGAAAGAGTTCCCAGTGATGAAGAAGAGCTGGTCATTGTCAGTTAGAGGGTGAGACTTTACCACAGTGAGGGAGAGCTACATCGATGGCCAGGAATTTGCCTGGATCCCAAAGATCGAAACTAATCCATGAAGAGGGATCCCTGCTCCACTCTGAGGATGCCAATGATAACACCAACAGATCTTAACCAGCCTGAAGCCAGAAGCAGTGGCTGGAATGTGAGTCACTGCTCTTGTTAATATTTAACACACCCTCTGGACAGTGCAAATTCCAGTCTCTCACTTTCAGCCTCTGGTTAACCAGGCAATGTTCCAGCAGGAAGTAGACAAGGCGTGCAGATGGTGTCAGGGATTGGACAGCTGATAATGTCCAGAACTCTGGTGGGGATGGGCAGGATCATGGCCATCTTCAAAGAGGAGCGAGCCAGGAAAACTGATATCAAATGACTCGCAGATAATAAAGTGTGAAGCTGGATGAACACAGCAGGCCAAGCAGCATCTCAGGAGCACAAAAGCTGTGCTCATCCAGCCCCACACTCCACCATCTTGGATTCTCCAGCATCTGCAGTTCCCATTATCTCAAATGACTCGCAGTCAGGTGGGTTGTGGATGTGATGTAATGGCGGTTTCTGTGATGGAGGAGCCCAATGGAGCCCAGCAGGGTCCCGGCTCAGTCCCAGCGCACAGTTTGATTTGTACAATTAGTTCAAAGAGAGCTCCCATGTAAAACTGTGCTTATTTCAGTAACAAGTGGAAAATGATGACGGGCCTTGTTAGTCTAGGGGGGACAGAACTGTGCCAGATCAGCTCCTCCTTTTCCAGGCCAGGAATCCTGGCCCAGTCAGCAATGCCCAACGACTGAATAAAACAAATGCAGAGACTGACAGGAGTCTGTGGGGAAATGTCGGAGAGCCAGAAAAAGCCTGTTTACTTTGAATAAAAAGCAACATACAGCTGAAGTGAAGCAGAAGCCCACAGAGCTCTGACTCTGCTGACATGGATGGACTGGGCTGAACAGCCTCCTGTCTTATAAATACTCAATATTTTGATCTACATTCCTATGATATCACTCAGTTGTGCCTCAGCACCTTCTCAATTCCCCCATTCCCCATCTGTTGTACAGCGCAGAAGCAGACCACTTGATCCAGCTCGTCCACGCCAACCAGATCTCCTAAATTAATCTAGTCCCATTAGTCAGCATTGGGCCCATATCCCTCTGAACCCTTCCTATTCATATACCCATCCAGATGCCTTTTGAATGTTGTAACTGTACCAGCCTCCACCACTTCCTCTGGCAGCTCGCTCCATACACCCTCTGTGGGAAAATGTTGCCCCTCAGGTCCCTTTTATATCTTGCCCCTCTCACCTTAGACCTATGCCCCTCTAGTTTTAGACTCCTCCGCACCCCCCCACCCAGCCCCTGAAGCTGTCACCAACAATCCCCTCAATTCTCACTCATAGTCACTCCAACACAATCACCACTTTCTACTGTCTGGCTGTCTCTGCTCCCTGCCTCAGCTCATCCACTGCAGAAAGCCTCACCCTCGCTCACTCCCCCAACCCATTGTACCCGTTTACTGCAGTGACAGGATCAGTGGTTGATCAGAGATTAGTCCGGGAGCAATGAGTGATCCATCAGGGATTAATCTGGGATTGATGCAGCATTGTTCTGGGATATGGGGGCGGGGGGTGAACCCGCACCCCGCACCCCTCCCGCTGCCTGTGTAAGATGCTGCTGTTGGTTCCCTGCCATTTCCTGTTGGGTGTCAGTAACTGAACTTCCTCTGAGCTGGGGCGGTCACTTCCTCGGCTTCAGTGACGAGAGGGAGAGGCGAGCGGAGGAGATGCCATTCGGTGAGTGTGCCATTGCGCTTGTCGCGGACCGGGGCCGAGGGGCGGCCGAAACTCCCCAAAAGTTTCTTTCCTTGTTCAAAGTTTGAGCGGAGCCGCGGGAGGGAGACCGGGGGCTGGGGGTGTCCCGGGGGTGGGGGTCCTTCTCCCTCACCCCCCACCCCCAGCGCCTTTCCCTGGGAAGGGCAGTGCCTCTGGAACTGGGGTAAATGTGAACTCAAACTCCCACTTCCTCCCCGTCTCTCTATCTCTCCTCTTCTCTCTCCCTCCTCTCTCTCTCTCCTCTTTTCTCTCCTTCCTCTTCTCTCTCTTCTCTCTCTCTCTCTTTTCTCTCTCTCTCTCTTTTCTTCTCTTTTCTCTCTCTCTTTTCTCTCTCTCCTCTCTCCTCTCTCTTGCGCTCTCTCTCCTCTCTCTCTCTCCTCCTCCTCCCTCTCTCTCTCTCTCTCCCCTCCTCTCTCTCTCCTCCTCCTCTCTCTCTCTCCTCCTCCTCTCTCTCTCTCCTCCTCCTCTCTCTCTCTCTCTTCTCCTCTCTCTCTCTCTCTCTTCTCCTCTCTCTCCTCGTCTCTCTCTCTCTCTCTCTCCCTCTCTCCACTCTTCTCTCTTTCCCTCTCTCTCCTCATCTCTCTTTCCCTCTCTCTCCTCATCTCTCTCTCTCTCCTCATCTCTCTTTCTCTCTCCCTCTCTCTCTCCCCTTCTCTCTCTCTCCCCTTCTCTCTCTCCCCCCTTTTTTCTCTCTCTCCCCCCTTTTTTCTCTCTCTCCCCCCTTTTTTCTCTCTCTCCCCCCTTTTCTCTCTCTCTCCCCCCTTTTCTCTCTCTCTCCCCCCTTTTCTCTCTCTCTCCCCCCTTTTCTCTCTCTCCCCCCTTTTCTCTCTCTCTCCCCTTTTCTCTCTCCTTTCTCTCTCTCCTCTCTTGCGCTCTCTCTCCTTCTCTCTCTCTCCTCCTCTCTCTCTCCTCCTCCTCTCTCTCTCTCCTCCTCTCTCTCTCTCTCTCTCTCTCTCTCCTCCTCCTCCTCCTCCTCCTCCTCTCTCTCTCTCTCTCTCTCTCTCTCTCCCTCCCTCTCTCCCCTCTTCTCTCTTTCCCTCTCTCTCCTCATCTCTTTCTCTCTCCCTCTCTCTCGCTCCTCTTCTCTCTCTCTCTCTCTCTCCCCTTCTCTCTCCTCTTTTCTCTCTCTCTCTCCTCTTTTCTCTCTCTTCTTTTCTCTCTCTCTCTCTTTCCCCCTCTCCTCCCGACCCTCTCTCTTCTCCGTGCCCCCCCCCCGACCCACTCTCTTCTCCGCGCCCCCCCCCGACCCACTCTCTTCTCCGCGCCCCCCCCCCCCGACCCACTCTCTTCTCCGCGCCCCCCCCCCCACCGACCCGGTCTCTTCTCCGCGCCCCCCCCCCCCACCGACCCGGTCTCTTCTCCGCGCCCCCCCCCCCCCCCACCGACCCGGTCTCTTCTCCGCGCCCCCCCCCCCCCCCCCCACCGACCCGGTCTCTTCTCCGCGCCCCCCCCCCCCCCCCCCACCGACCCGGTCTCTTCTCCGCGCCCCCCCCCCCACCGACCCGGTCTCTTCTCCGCGCCCCCCCCCCCCCACCGACCCGGTCTCTTCTCCGCGCCCCCCCCCCCCCCACCGACCCGGTCTCTTCTCCGCGCCCCCCCCGCCCGACCCGGTCTCTTCTCCGCCCGTCCCCACTGTCTCTTCCCCCCCGCCCACCGAATCTTCTCCGTTTGCCCCCCCCCCACCGATCTCAGTATTGTTGTAATGTAGAAGGGGACCATTTGGTCCATCATGCCTACGCTCGCTGTGCTAATGAGCATCATCACCCGGTGTCATTCTCCTGACCTCCCTTACACAGTTTCTGTTTAAATACCCTCAATGCCTCTCTCAAATGCACCAACTGAACTTGCCTCCCACACATTTCCAGGCAGTGCACTGGCTGCGTGAAAAAGATTTTCTTACCTTGCATTTACTTTGTTTGCAAAACACTTTAAAATGATGCCCTTTGCTTCTCAATCTATTTAGAAGTGAGGTGGAGGTGCTGGTGTTGGACTGGGGTGGACGAGGTCAGAAATCGCACAACATCAGGATACAGTCCAGGTTTATGTCAAAACACAAGCTTTTAGACCCTCACTACTCCTAACATAAAGAAGGACTGAGGCTCCAAAATCTAGTCTTCAAATAAACCCGTTGGATTATAACCTGTTTAGAAATGGGAATGATTTCTCTCTGTCTGGCTGAATTGTGATTTTTAAAACCCCGATCAGACCTCCTCTCAGCCACCTTCTCTCCACCCAACTTCAATCTATGCTCATCGCTGAAGTTTCTCATGCCTCGAACCATTCTTGTAAATCTCTTCTGCACTCTCTCATCTTTCCTATAATGTGCTGCCCACAGCTGTACAGAATCCTCTCGCTGAGGTCTAACAAGTTTCTTGGACAAATGCAACATCACCTCCTTGCTCTTGTACTCTGTGCCCTTGTGAATGAAGCAAGAATAGATGGGCTTTGCCAATGGCTGTCTGCCTGTGCCATCGTTAATACTTTATGTACTTGAATACCCAGTTTTCTGTTCTCCTGCAGCCCATTTAGAGTACTATTCCTGTTCTTTCTAACGTAGTGCATCACCTCACACTTTTCTGCATTGAACCTCATCTGTCACCTGCCCATTGACAAGTTGGTGCGGTGAATGTCCTTTCAGAGCTCTACACTGTCCTCCTCACAGACTATAATTCTTCCACATTTGTATCATCTATAAACTTTGAAGCTGCACACCAAGACCCAGATCGTTAATGTAAATCAAGAAAAGTAACAGTCCCAGTGCTGACCCCTGGGGAGCTCCATTACAAACTTTGCCCCAGCCCAAAAATTACCCATGACCACCTCTGTCTGCCTGTCTGTCTGGAACGAAAGCAGGAGGAGGCCATTCAGCCCAAAAAGCCTGCTCCACTGTTCATTTGGATCATGGCTGATGGCCTGCCTCAGTACCAGGTTCTCCCACACTACGTCTGACCTGAACCTGAACTGCTCAATGAGTGAGCTTTCACAGGTTTTCTGAGGTAGAGGATTCTAGTCACTCCCAGACAATGAAATCCAGATCCTTTGGAACACCTTACTTCCCAACCTCCTGTTCCTTTAGAAATACTCCGCCTTTTTCAGTTAAAATGAATAATCTCTTGATTATCTACATTATATTTTGTTCTATCCCATGTACTCAGTCCGGAGAAATCCTCTTGAAGCCCCCCTGTACCCTCCTTACATCTCACACTCCCTTCCAGTTTGGGTACATTTGGGAATTTTACAGTAGCTCTTCACATCTGAATATAGATTGAACAATTGTGGATCCATCACTGACCCCCTGATTCCCTAATTCCACAGACTCCAATTTTGTTAATTAGCCTCCTTCAAAAACTTTTGGAAAATTTGAATCCACCATATCCACAGGCTGACACAAACTCAGCCCCTTGTTCCTGCACTGTTATTTAATAAGATCATGTCTGATCGGATTCTAACCTCAAATCCAAATTCCCAACTACTCCCCCAAAATTCCCCCCCTTTGCTTAACAACAATCCATTTCGAATATTGTTGGGTCTCCCATCCAGAATTGGAAAAGTTCAACAGTTTTGCTTCCAATCTCCGACCTTCTCTCGCCTTTACCTGGTCCATCTCGTGAATCTTCCCTTCACTTCTGTGATGTGGAGGTGCCAGCGTTTGACTGGGGTGGATGAGGTCAAAAATCTTACAGCATCCGGATAAAGTCCAACAGGTTTGTTTGAAAATGTGAGCTTTTGGAGTTCAGCCCATTCCTGTCTTTCACGCTGCGCCTGAGGTGGGAGCTGAGTTCTGAAAGCTTGCATTTTCCAATAAACCTGTTTTTACCAACAACAGAAATAAAGTTGCTGGAAAAACTCAGCAGGTCTGGCAGTGTCTCTGAAGGGGAAAAGCAGAGGCAATGTTTCTGGTCCGGTGACCCTTCTTCAGAACTGAACTCCAATTATTGCTTTCCTTGCCTTCACTGTTTCCATTTCCGAGGTTGCGCTGGCCGCCAATATCCAGCATAAACTCACGTCTACCACAGTTACCTTTTTACTGCAGCTCCTCCCTCCCTGCTTCCTGCAAGAATTCCATTCTGTTCTCCCAGTCTCTGTCACATCTGTTCCGATGATACCCTCTTCCACCAGCCTGCCTTGGTGATCTCCCATATCCTCAGTTGAGGATTCTTACCCCCACCCATGTGGCTGACTGCCATGTGTGACCCATCTCCTGCACGCCCCCATCTCAGAACTACAGGGACCCTCATGACCTCACTTCCCACCCCACCGGTCTCAACCTTTGAATCATTCTCCTCCACCGTTTCTGCCATCTCTGGATGACCTCTGTTCCTGGATTTGCCAGTTCACATCCGGCTCTGGCAATAAACCAGAAACGCCACAAGCAAAAGGCTCAATCTCCAACATTTGTCAAACACCATTTTGATGTTCACTCTGCTCAATATTACCATTTGGTTGTAAGTTATGACAGCTTTGCTGTAGGGAATAGAATATGAACATGAACAGAAGATGCTTAGTTCACAGTAAGCAGAGAGTGGGACTAAATAGGTCATTTTCCAGCTGGTAAAATGTAACAAGTGGTGTGCCACAGGGGTCAGTCCTGGGACCTTAATTGCTCAGCATTTATCGAAATGATTTGGATGAAAGGATCGAAGGTATGGGAGCTCACTTTCCTGATGCCAGAAAGATAGGTGGGAAAATGAGTTGGGAAGAGGACATGAGATGCCTACATAGGGATATACATAGCTTCAGTGAGTGAGCAAAAATGTGGCAAATGGAGTATAATGGGAAAGTGTACATGCGACCGTTTTGACAGAAACAATAAAAAGAAGCAGATTAACTAAATGGTGAGAAAGTGCAGAACTCTGAGACAGAGTGGGATCTGGGTGTCCTAGTTCATGAATCACAGAAGGAGAGTGTTAAGGAACGGCAAGTCATCAGGAAACTGAATGGGATGTTATCACTTAGTGTGAGGGGAATGGAATATGAGAGTAAGGAGGTTAGGCTTCAGCTATATAGTGCTCTGGTGAGACCACATCTAGAGTACTGTGTACTCGACTGGTTGCCATAATTACTGAAGGATGTTAATGTATTTATTGCATTGGAAACAGTTCAGAGAAAGATTACAGACTAAGACTATGTTTTCTAGTTTGCCCTGTCTCTGTCTTTCTCACCTTCTCTCAAGCCAGCTGTGTCTGTTTCTGTGTGTGTGTGTGTGTGTGTGTGTGTGTGTGTGTGTTCTCTCCCTCTGTCCTCTGTGTATCTTTCTGTCTCTCTCTGTCATGCTATGTGTGTGTCTTTCTGTTTGTTTGTCTCTGTCTTGCGTACACACTCTCTTGTGTTCTGTCTCTCTCACACACTGTGTGTTCCCTCTCTCTATCATGCACCATCTCTATCCATCTCTCTGTCTCTCTTCTCTCTCTCTCTCTCTCTCTCTCTCTCTCTGCGTGTCTGTCTCTCATATTGGGTTTGTGAGCCAATGTGTGAGTGTTGAGCTGGGTGTGGGTCTCAGAACTCCCTTCCCCATGAGGAGCTGCTCGTTATTTGGAAACACTGGACAGAGACTGAGCCTGCACTGTCTTAGTGCCTATCCACCCAGCAGTGAACACACACACGCGCGCATACACACACGCACACGCACGCACACACACAGGCACACACTTACATTCATAGGTATGCACAGGCACATAATTCATTCAACAGTAGATCCCTCATCACTTTCCCCAGAGTCCTTCAGCAAGTTCAGGGAATCTACATCTGTCTGTGTGTGTGTGTGTGTGTGTGTGTCTGAGTATCAGTATGCCAGCAGTTTACACAATCTCGGTTCTGACCCACTGTATAATGGGCTAACTGTCTGACTCTAAGTACCTTGTAATACTGTCAGACATGGCTCCGGGTTGAATTTTGATTTATAAACACTGCTGTGAAGTACCTTTGCTCTCTTAAAGGCAGTTGATCCACACATTGTTAACTCTAGAAGGAAAAGAGACAGTCAGCATTGCAGAGAATCCACTCCATCTCAGTCTGTGATAGGCTAACTGTGCTCTCTGTCCCAGGGTGCCTCTCAGTGCACAGTAACACTCAGTCAAATGTGGGTGACAGGAAAAGCAGCAATGGCTTTGATAAGGAAACTCATGTTTAAGTAGTTTGGTTAAGTTTTGTGAAGAGGTAACAGAGCGGATCGGTGAGGGCTATGCAGTTGATGTGATATACGTGGAATTCCAGAAGACATTGGATAAAGTGTCACACGACGGACTTGTGTGAGTGATGTTAGAGCTCATGGAATAGAAGGACGCAGCCGTAACGTGGGTATGTGAATAGCGACATGAAACAGAGAGTAATGGTCAGTGGATGCTCCTCGCATCGATCAGTTCCTGGGTCAATCCTCGATCTGCATTAAAAGCTCAGATTTGCAAGTAGCACAGTTTTCATATTTGCAGATGATACGGAATTTGAAAGCATTATATATACTGCAAGGAGAACACTACATGTTGTCAGAGGACGTTGATGTGTGGTCAGAGCAGGCAGGCTGGAGGGAAATGATGTTTAATGGAGGCAAGTATGAGCTCACGCATCTTAGCGTGGCGGGGAGCAAAGGAGGAAGGGGGGGGAGAGAGAGAGAGAGAAAGAGAAAGAGAATAACATATCAGAGAAACAGGACCCAAGCGTAGATCTGCACTAAAGTTAGCAGAACAGATAGTGACTAGTTGAGACTATACAATATAGGAGTAAGCCATTCAGCCCATTGAGTCTGCTGTGCCATGCAATGAGATCCTGGCTGATCTGATAATCCTCAACTCCATTTCTCTGCCTTTGCCCCATAACCCTTGATTCCCATACTGACTAAAAATTTGTCTCTCTCAGCCTTCTATATACTCAATGACCGAACCTTGACAGCCCTCTGAGATTAAGAATTTCACAGATTTGTGACCCTCAGAGAGAAGGAATTCCTCCTCCTCCTCTCTCTTTAAGGGGTAACCCATTATTCAGAGATTACACCCTCTGGTCCCACAAGGGGAAGCAATCTTTCCGCATCTCCCCTGTTGAGTCTCCTAAGATTCTTGTATGTTTCAAAAAGAATACTCTCATTTTTCTACATTCCAATAAATACAGGCCCAACTTAGTTAATCGTGTTCCATTGTGGGGGCTGAGTCTTTTGGAACTCCCTTTCTGAAAAGGTGGTTGATGCAAAATCTTTATATATTTAGAAAATAGAAAGAGTGAGAGATTCTTGATGATCAAAGGGTTGGAAGATTATTGGGATATGCAGGAATGTAGATTGAGGTTAAGACCAGATCAGCCGTGATCTTATTGAATGGTGGAGCAGTCTCAAAGGGCCGAGTAGCCTCTTGTTTCTTGTTCATGAGTTTGGAACCTTGTCATTAGACAATGCAGTCCCTCCATCACCGGGATCTGCCTCCAATGACAGTTTGTCTTTCGTTAGAAACAGGGACAACAGCTGTTTAATTTGCTTTCCTGATTGCCCCCTGAAATTTGGATGCTATCTTGTTGTGGTACGTGGTAAGGATTTCTAAATCCCTCTGTGCTGTAACTTTCTGCATCTCTCTTCATGTAAATAATAGTCTACTCCTCTAGTCTTCCTACCAAAATGCATAATCTCACATTTTCTCACATCATATTCCACCTGCCAAGTTTTTGCCCACTTGCTTAGCCCTGCCTATAGACCTCTGCAGAGTCTGTGTCATGCTCATGTCTTGCCTCCTCACCTGTCTGTGTCATTCACGCCAGGGGCTCTTATATTAAGCAGCTTAATGTGTGGTGTCTTACCAAAAACCTTCTGAAAATCAAAAGGAATTACATCTACTGCTTTCCCCTTTGCCTATCTTGCACGTTACCTCCGCAAAGAGTAGGCTCTGATGGATTGAAAATTGTTGCTGGGAGGGCTGACGGTGGAGAGGCCAATGGTAAACAAATGGGTGAACTACAAAAATTGTTGATTCTTGTGTGGGTCAAGATTGCAAGCAGAACGCTGGCCGATGCAGGCAACGTTGGAGCTACATTACGTGGTATAACATGCAAAAAACAGGCAGACGGATTGGCGAGAAAATAGCAGTAAACTTGAGGATTGGAAATAGTTTAGAGGTCAGTAAAGGAGGACCAAGGGATTGATTTAAGAAGGGAAAAACAGAGAATGAGTGTATCTTGCAAGGAACATAAGAACTGACTTAAAATTTTCTTTAGTTTTGTAAAGAGAAAGATTAGTGGGTCTCACAATCAGAAATGGGGGAATTTATAATGGGTAGCAGAGAATTGGCTGACAAACTAAATTCACGCTTCACTGTGTCTTCAAAAAGGAGGACTCAAATAACACAGGGTTTACTGAGAGGGAGGAACTGAAGGAAATCAGTATTAGGAGGGAAATGTTGGGGAAATTAATGGGATTGAAGGCCAATAAATCCCCAGTTCTTGATCATCTACATCCGAGAGTACTTAAGGAAGTGGCCCGAGAAAAACTGGGTGCATTGGTGTCATCTTCCAAAATTCTTTAGACGCTGGAACATTTCCCACAGATTGGGGGGTAGTTGACATAACCCTACTACCCAAAAAGGGAGGCAGAGAGAAAATAGGGAATTATAGACCAGTCACTCGGATGTTGGTATCGAGGAAGATGCTAACACCTACTGTAAAGAATTTATGGCAAGCCTTTAGGAAACGGTGGTGGAATCAGCCAGTCAGCATGGACTTACGAAGGGAAATCGCAATTGACAAATCTGCTGGAATTCTTCAAGGATTTAACCAGTGGAGTTGATGAGGTGGAGCCAGTGGATGTGGTTTATTTGGCCTTTCAGAAGGCTTTCAGCATAGTCCCACATAAGAGATTAATGTGTCAAATTAAAGTGTATGGGATTGGTGACGAGATGGTTAGAGAACTGGTTGGCAGACAGGAAGCAAACAGCAAGAATAAATGGGTCTATTTCTGAATTGTAAGCAGTGACGAGTGGGGTACCACATGGATCAGTGTTATTCACAATATACGATAATGATTTAATTGAGTGAAAAGGATGCAGGGATGTTACAGTGTAACTTGGACAGGCTGAGTAGACGATGACAGAAGCTGTATATTGTGAGTAAATGTGTGATAATCCATTTTGCCGGCAGGAAGGCAGATTATTATTTGAATGACTGTAAACTGAGCGAGGGGAATCTGCAACAAGACCTGGGTGTCCTCGCACACCCGTCACTGAAAGTAAGCTCACACGTGCAGCAGGCAGTAAAGAAGGCAAACTGAATGTAAACTTTCATAATGAGAGGATTCAAGTATAAGAACAAGGATGTCTTGCTGAAATTATGCAGGGAATTAGTGAGACCGCACCTGGAAATAACGTATGCAGGTTTGATCTCTTTATCTGAGGAAGGATATTCTTGCTATAGAGGGAGTACAGAGAAAGTTTGCCAAACTAATTAAAAACCAAAAGAACAGCAGATGCTGTAAACCAGGAACAAAAACAGAAGTTGTTTGAAAAACTCAGCAGGTCTGGCAGCATCTGCGAAGAAAAAAAATCAGAGTTAATGTTTCAAGTCTGTCTGTCTTAAATTACTTTATTTCTGAGGGAAGGTCACCAGACCTGCTGAGCATTTCCAGCAAATTCTGTTATTTTTACCAAACAAATGTATGAGGAGAGATTAAGTCAGTTAGGACTATATTCACTGGAGTTCAGAAGAATGAGGAGGGATTATATCGAAACTTATAAAATTCCAACGGGACTAGACAGCATGGATGTACCCATCGGTGGGGAAGAACAGAACCAGAGGTCACAGTCTCGGCATATTGGGTAAGCTATTTAGCACTGAGATGAGGAGAAATGTCTTCACCCAGAGAGTGGGGAGCCTGTGGAATTCTCTGCCACAGAAGGAAATCAAGGCCAGTGATTTATTCACACACCAGGCCAGCAAATTCACGAAGACCAGAATGGCCTCCTCCTGTGCTGTAAGCCTTTTGTCATTCTACCTCCCATAGAGAAGCTCCGTTGATGTTTGTGATGTGGCCTGTCTCTTTAAGGGATCTGGTTAACCGCTCAGTTGGTTGTTTAAATGCCATGACGAAGCTGAGGTAAGGGACTGCACTCAGCTTCAGGAGGTAGCCTGTACTGAGGGCAACCGCTCAACTAAAGGCTGAGTGCAGGATGAATGGGTCTGTATGCAACACCAGTTACAACTCTGAGCTGCACACAGGCCTCTGACATTGAGGGTCGTATTTGATTTCAACACCATCACATCATCCAGCAGAGGTTCGTAAACGCAGCGCCGCGCAGTCGGAGGGTGGAGGCTGAGGGGGCGCCGCGCAGTCAGAGGGTCGGCACTGAGGGGGCGCCGCGCAGTCGGAGGGTCAGTGCTGAGGGAGCACTGCGCAGTCGGAGGGTCAGTGCTGAGGGGGCATGTGCCGTCGGTGTTAAAAATCCCATGGAAATTTTGACCATAGCATGGTCGAATTTAGTATTCCATGTGAGAGGGAGGAAGTTGGGTTGGAAACAGCCATGCTAAACTTAAACAAAGATAATTACAAAGGACTGAGAGCAGAACTGGCTGGCGTGTACTGGGGAAGGAATTTAACAGCAGACAGTAAGGAACAATGGTAGTTGTTTAAGAAAAAATTTCATGAATCACAACAAATATATATCCCAGTGAGGAAGAACAATTCTCAAAATGGGATACGTCAACCATGGCTAACCAGGGAAGTTAGGGATAGCAAAAAATTGTATGCATTTTCTTTCAATGTGGCAAAGATTAATGACCAGGTAGAGGCCTGGGAAAGGTTTAATAACCAACAAAAGGTGACAAAAAAAATCAAGATGGACAAGATAGACTTTGAGGGTAAACTTGCAAGTAATATCAATACAGACAGTAAGAGCTTCTTTAAATTTATGGAAGGGAAGAGACGGGCCAAAGTCAACATCGGCCCCTCAGAATGAGACTGTGGCGAGATAACGTGAATGAGGAGGTGAATAAATATTTTGTGTCAGTTTGCAGTGGAAGATACTAGTAGCATTTGTAAATTATGAAATAGTCAAGGGGCAAGAGGGAGAGGAAAGAAATACAGTAGCTGTCACTGAAGAAAATCTCTCAGGGAACTAACTGGGCTAAAGGCTGATAGGTCTCCTGAACCTGATGGGATGCGCCCTGGAATATTAAAGGCTGATAGGTCCCCTGAACCTGATGGGATGCATCCTAGAATATTAAAGGCTGATAGGCCCCCTGAACCTGATGGGATGTGCCCTGGAATATTAAAGGCTGATAGATCCCCTGGACCTGATGGGATGCGCCCTAGAATATTAAAGGCTGATAGGCCCCCTGGGATATTAAAGGCTGATAGGTCCCCTGGACCTGGAATATTAAAGGAAGGATTTGCAGAGACAGTGGATGCACTGGCAATAATGTTCCAGGAACCCTTAGATTCTGGAAAGTTCCCATCGATTGGAAAATAACCAATGTAACACTTTTATTTGAAAAAAGGAGACAGGAAACAAAATAGGCCAGTTAGCTTAACATCTGTTTTTGGGAAAACGTTAGCGTCTGTTCTAAAGTATTTAGAAATACGTAATATGAGCCCCACATGATGGGCTGAATGGTCTACTTCTGCTCCTACATGATATGGTCCTGTATCTGACACCTCTGAAAACACGTGATGTTGGTCTTTTCATGTTGCTGTTAATGGGGTCTCGCTGTGCTAAAAAAAGGGCTGCCATGTTTCTGACCTGATGGTGGTGACCATTAAGTAATTTGGGGGTCCTGAGGGGGTTCTAAGAGCTGCAAGAGAAAGGTGTGACTGTGGTTTTGTTTATGTTTAGTGGTGTCGCTTGGTGTTTAACTGCGCTGAGCGCTTGTTTGATGAGGGGTCAGATCTTATCCAGACTTGCAGGTTCTGTGGTCAGATCTCTCAGTCTGAGAGAAAGTGTCGATCACAGCCGCGTCTTGTTGCCATGGATACCCTGCACAGTTGGGCCGAGGACAGTGTTAGTGAGTGAACAGGATTAAAATTCAGAATCATTCTTAGCCCTAACTTGTGGAAGCTGATGACTGTGTTTCACTGAGCGACAGTTCACATCCATTCCACCGGGATAGAATCACACTGATGCCCAGGTGGCCATTCTGCCTTTGTAACTGTGCTGGCTCTCTGAATGAATAGCTCACCTTCTGCCATTCGCCTCCTTTCTCCCATTTGAAAGCCTCTATTGATGTTGCCTCCCCCAGACTCCCAAGCAACACATTCCTGATCCTAGAGATAATGGGAACTGCAGATGCTGGAGAATCCAAGATAACAAGTAGAGCTGGATGAACACAGCAGGCCAAGCAGCATCAGAGGAGCACACAAGCTGACATTTTGGGCCCAGACCCTTCTCAGAAATGGAGTGTCTAGGCCCGAAACGTCAGCTTTTGTGCTCCTAAGATGCTGCTTGGCCTGCTGTGTTCATCCAGCTCCACACTTTGGTACATTCTGGATCCTAACCCTCTCTCCGAACCTCCTTGTTATCTCCATTGCTTCTTTTATCAATCCCCTTCGATCCACAGCCTCTGCTTCCCCATCCTTTCCCACCCCCATTGGCAACGGTTTCTCCCTGTTCCTTTGGTCCAGACCCCTCGTAATTCTGAAAACTTCAATTAAATTTCCCTCAACCTTTTCCTTTCCAAGGAGAACAGTCTCAGCTTCTTCTGTCTGTACTTGGAGTTGAAGTTTCTCATCCCTGGAACCATTGTCACAAACCTCTTCTTAGACCCTTACAGCACAGACACTAACACTGGTCCAACTTGTCCAAGCCGACTATGTTCTCAAACTAAACTAATGCCCCTTGTCTGTGTTTGGCCCATGTCCCTCCAAACCCTTCCTCTTCAGGTACTTCTCTGAGTGTCTTTTAAATGTTGTAACTGTACCAGCTTCTACCACTTCCTCTGGCAGTTCATTCGACACATGCACCACCCTCTGTGTGGAAAATGTTGCCGCTCGGGTCCTTTGTAAAGCTTTCTCCATCCAGCTTAAGAATATTCCCTCTAGTTTTGAACTCCCCCACTGTAGGGAAAAGACCTTTGCCATTCATCTTATCTGTGGTCCTCAAGACCTTTTAAACCTCTACACTCAGCCTCCTACGCTCCAGTGAAATATGTCCCAGCCTATCCAGCTTTTCCTGATAACTCAAAGTCTCCAGTGTGGCAAAATCCCGGTAAATAACTCTTCTGTTGTATCATAGTGGCTGCTAGACCATGGACTACCCCAAACCAAACCCTCATCCGATTGGACACTGGGTGTGACGATTCGACCATTGGGTCTCATTCCATTTACTGCACCAGCTGTCCCATTGACAAAATTCATTTGATTCAAGTCAAACATTGCAGATAATACAAGATTGTAGAAATACCTGTAAATATTAAATCTTCCTTTGGCACCATAATGTGCAATATATGTATACACACATGCCATGTTTATTAGATTAGATTCCCTACAGTGTGAAAACAGGCCCTTCGGCCCAACAGGTCCACACTGCCACTTGAAGCATCCCACCCAGACCCATCCCCCTATAACCCACACACCCCTGAACACTACGGGCGATTTAGCACAGCCAATCCACCTAACCTGCACATCTTTGGGCTGTGGGAGGAAACCGGAGCACCCGGAGGAAACCCACGCAGACACAGGGAGAATGTGCAAACTCCGCACAGACAGTCGCCTGAGGCTGGAATCGAACCTGGGTCCCTAGTGCTGTGAGGCTGCAGTGCTAACCACTGAGCCACTGTGCCACCCCCACGGTCTGTATCTGCTGGGGGTCAGGAGAATGGGAGGTGACCTGACTGAAAGAAATACGATCCTGAGGGGATTGGCTAGACTGGAACAGGGAGAATGGTTCCCTTAGTGGGAGAGACTGGAACGGGGAGACACTGTCTAAAAATAAGGTACACTCTCTTAAGGTGAAGGTGAGAAGGAAATCTTACTCTGAGAATCACAAGAGACAGATTCACTGTTTATTTTTAAGGCAGCGGTAGATAACAATGGAATCAGAGGGATCGGGAGAAGGTGGTAAAGGAGGATTGAGGCCACAATCCAATCAGATGTGATCTTATTGAATGGTGGAACAGATCAGATGGGCTGAATGGTCCACTCTTGCTGCTAATTTGAATGTTTGCATTGAGCCAGTAATGAAACCAGTGATCGACTGTCTACTTTAAAGTACTAACAGCACTGACAGAACATTTGAAAGAGTTCCCAGTGATGAAGAAGAGCTGGTCATTGTCAGTTAGAGGGTGAGACTTTACCACAGTGAGGGAGAGCTACATCGATGGCCAGGAATTTGCCTGGATCCCAAAGATCGAAACTAATCCATGAAGAGGGATCCCTGCTCCACTCTGAGGATGCCAATGATAACACCAACAGATCTTAACCAGCCTGAAGCCAGAAGCAGTGGCTGGAATGTGAGTCACTGCTCTTGTTAATACTTAACACACCCTTTGGACAGTGCAAATTCCAGTCTCTCACTTTCAGCCTCTGGTTAACCAGGCAATGTTCCAGCAGGAAGTAGACAAGGCGTGCAGATGGTGTCAGGGATTGGACAGCTGATAATGTCCAGAACTCTGGTGGGGATGGGCAGGATCATGGCCATCTTCAAAGAGGAGCGAGCCAGGAAAACTGATATCAAATGACTCGCAGATAATCAAGTGTGAAGCTGGATGAACACAGCAGGCCAAGCAGCATCTCGGGAGCACAAAAGCTGTGCTCATCCAGCCCCACACTCCACCATCTTGGATTCTCCAGCATCTGCAGTTCCCATTATCTCAAATGACTCGCAGTCAGGTGGGTTGTGGATGTGATGTAATGGCGGTTTCTGTGATGGAGGAGCCCAATGGAGCCCAGCAGGGTCCTGGCTCAGTCCCAGCGCACAGTTTGATTTGTACAATTAGTTCAAAGAGAGCTCCCATGTAAAACTGTGCTTATTTCAGTAACAAGTGGAAAATGATGACGGGCCTTGTTAGTCTAGGGGGGACAGAACTGTGCCAGATCAGCTCCTCCTTTTCCAGGCCAGGAATCCTGGCCCAGTCAGCAATGCCCAACGACTGAATAAAACAAATGCAGAGACTGACAGGAGTCTGTGGGGAAATGTCGGAGAGCCAGAAAAAGCCTGTTTACTTTGAATAAAAAGCAACATACAGCTGAAGTGAAGCAGAAGCCCACAGAGCTCTGACTCTGCTGACATGGATGGACTGGGCTGAACAGCCTCCTGTCTTATAAATACTCAATATTTTGATCTACATTCCTATGATATCACTCAGTTGTGCCTCAGCACCTTCTCAATTCCCCCATTCCCCATCTGTTGTACAGCGCAGAAGCAGACCACTTGATCCAGCTCGTCCACGCCGACCAGATCTCCTAAATTAATCTAGTCCCATTAGTCAGCATTGGGCCCATATCCCTCTGAACCCTTCCTATTCATATACCCATCCAGATGCCTTTTGAATGTTGTAACTGTACCAGCCTCCACCACTTCCTCTGGCAGCTCGCTCCATACACCCTCTGTGGGAAAATGTTGCCCCTCAGGTCCCTTTTATATCTTGCCCCTCTCACCTTAGACCTATGCCCCTCTAGTTTTAGACTCCTCCGCACCCCCCCACCCAGCCCCTGAAGCTGTCACCAACAATCCCCTCAATTCTCACTCATAGTCACTCCAACACAATCACCACTTTCTACTGTCTGGCTGTCTCTGCTCCCTGCCTCAGCTCATCCACTGCAGAAAGCCTCAGCTTCCAGCTATTTCTGTATGCAGTATAGCACAACCAAAAGGACAGGCAAGAAACCCAGCCTTAATCCTCTGAAGGCTCTTCAGATTGGTTCACATCATTTCCAGCACTCTATCCAGTGGGTTCACCACCTTCCTGCAGCATGGACTAGTATTGTACGCATGATCAACATCATCTCCATACTCTTCTACTCTCTGCTCTGATTAAAAAATATGTCCACTCCACCAACTTACCTACATTCTTCTAAAGTCTGCAGTGTCCTCCTCATGGTTTCTAATGCTTCCATGTCTTGTACCATCTGCACATTTTAGAACTGTGGCCTGTATCACAAGGTCTAAGCCTTTGAAATATGTCAAGAAAAGGCAAAGGTTCCACATACTGACCCCTGGGGAACTCGGTTACAAACCTTCCACCAGCCTGAAAAAATACCCAGTGATCGTTCTGAAGAAGGGTCACCAGACCCAAAACGTTAATTCTGATTTTCTTCACAGATGCTGCCTGACCTGCTGAGCTTTTCCAGCAACTTCTGTTTTTGTTCCCCAATGTGACACTGTTTCCTGCCTCTCACCCAGTTTTATATCCATGTTGCCCTTTCACACCAAGGACTGTAACTCTCCCCACAAGGCTGTGGTGTAGCACTATATCGAGCAAGTTCCAGAAGCCCATGTACCCCACATCAACAGCATTACCCTGATTGAACCTTTTTGTTATCTCTTCAAAAAAAAATTGAGATTTCCTCTGGACAGCTTTGTGCTGGTTTGGTTTGAGATGATGAAAGATCCCAGTCCACACCCTTTGCTCTGTCAGGCCTTCTCTGCTGTGTTCTGCTGACAGTGAGGAAGCTGATGGAAGAATTGCTTGTGTGTGGAAACCCTTTCAACATTGCAATTCTGACCTCACTGGGTGAAGCAATCAGACCCAGCTCACTCAATTCCACTGCTGAGGATCAGGAGCTGCTCTCTTTCCCCCATATCTACCTCCACCCTCGAACTCCAGACCTGCTCACTGACCACTCCTAGGCGAGGCAACAGCCTAGTGGTATTATCACAGAACTGTTATTCCAGAGACTCGGGTAATGTTCTGGGGACCTGGGTCCGAATCCCACCATGGCATCTGGTGAAATTTAAACTCAGAAATATCTGGATGACCATGAATCCATTGCTGATTATCTGGAAAAACCCATCTGGTTCACTAATGCCCTTTAGAGAAGGAAACCGCCATTCTTACCTGATCTGGCCTGCATGTGACTCCAGACCCACAGCAATGTGGTTGACCCACAATGGAAGTCTGACCCTGGGCAATTAGGGATGGGCAATAAATGCTGACCCAGCCAGCAACACCCTCGTCCCATGAATGAATAAAGAAAAAAACTCCCACTCTGTCATAATACTCAGCTGGGGTTATTGACATATCTTCCATCATTCACCCGTCATCAGATCATGGGACTCAAAATGTTGACTGTTGTCTCCATAAGAACTAGGAACAATGGGAGACCATTCAGCACCTTGAGCCTGCTCCACTGTTCAATAGGATCATGGCTGATCGAACATTCCCACATCCACTTTCTTGCCCTTTCCCTATAACCCTCCATTCCCTGACTGACTCAGTCAATCAATTTTAATGTTAAATACACACAAGAACTCAGCCCACACAGCTGGGAAGGAGTCCCAAAGATTCGTAACCCTCTGAGAGAAGAAATTCCCGTCAGTGGTAAATTAGTGCTGCTTTATTCTGAGGTTATGTCCTCTGGGCCCAGACTGTCCCATGATGGGAAACATCCTCTCTGTATTTACCCTGTCAAGCCCCTTAGGAATTCTGAATGTTTCACTGTGATCACTTGTCATTCTTCTAATCTCTAGTGAGTCCCAACCTGTTTAATCTTTGCTCATAAGATAATCCCTCTATACCAGGGAGCATCGTAGTGAATTTTCCCTGATCTCCTTCCACTGAAGTAATATATTCTCTTAAACAAGAGACCAAAACTGGTCACAGCACTCCAGATGTGGTCTCCTGAGCACCTTGTACAGTTCCCCAGATGCTGTCAGACCTGTGGAGTCTCTCCAACAATTTCTGCTTTTGTTTGTTTCCACACCTTCAGAGCTGCACTGTTCTTTATTTTTCAATAAGCCTCTTCCGCTAATCAAAAGACCAGCTCTCCCCTCAGACTAATGAAATTAGCTTTGTGTCAGGTTAAGATTCTCGTTTTGAATTTGACTGTGTCGATTCAAGCTTAACATGGAGTTCAGTTGTATTACAATCACTGTTTTTCAGTGTATCTATTCCTATGGCATTATTAATCAAAACTCAATCTCAAATAGTTTTATCCTTAGCTCAGTAAACAGACGAGGGAAAGGGGACAGGAGAAATAGATTAATATGTTGAGATGAAGACTGAATGGGAGGGGGCTGCTGTGAATTGGGGCACAAGGTAGTTGGGCTAAATGGCCTGTTGTTATTCTGAGGAAGGGTCACTGGACCCGAAATGGTAACATTGATTTCTCCCCACAGATGCTGCCAGACCTGCTGAGCTTTTCCAACAATTTCTGCTTTTCTTTGTGGCTTATTTCTGTGCTGGAAATTCTGTTTAATGCCACGAGTTGCATTTTGTAAGAATTATAGATGCCTGCGACTTGCATTAAATGGGATTGCAGAGATCATATTGAGTGGCGGAACAGACTTGATGGGTCGAATGGTCCACTATCGCTTTTGTTTCTTATGAGATTGTTCTTATGTTCCTCTTTGCAGCAGCATTTCACAGCAGCCACACCCTTTGGTCTCAGGTTTCCCATTCACACCACTCTAATTCCCAGGATTTCTGAAAACCAGTTTACATCCAGGTTTGGCTTAGTAACAAGGCTCAAACAAAACCACAGCCACCCAAAACAAGGAACACCAGTTTAATGTGTTTACCCTTGGTGGTTTGTTCACATGCGAAGTGGCCAAATTTGGGGAAGCTAAGACGTGAGCCACGCCTTTTACCAGCAATTTCCCTGGCCTTACGGGTTCTCAGAAACTTTTACTGCCAGTGAAGTATTTTCGATGTGATGTCACTGTTGTGATGTGGGAAGAGCACAACTGATTGGTGCACAGCAAGATCCCACGAACAGCATTGTAGTGACCCAATAAACATAATTTTTAAAACGTTCAATGAGAAGTAAAAATATTCCCCAAAGAAAAGGTGTCTCTGGGATCTGTTACACCTGCCTCAGAGGCCACACCAACTCTCATTTTCATCTTTCATTAGAAAATCCCCCCGCCGACAGCGCGGCGCCCCCTCGGCATCTCAGTTGGTCCATAGACTGAAAGTGAGAGAATGAGCTGGTTCCACCTGGGACAAGCTGATACAGGCTGAATTCCCTCCATTGTTTCACTCAATCCCTGGGGCAGTCTCCTGGTACAGCAGGTTTTGCTGCATTAGTTTGGATGTTAAAATAATGAGAAGGATTTCTGGAATATTGTCCTTTGTATCAAGATGTGGAAGCCATTAGGGCCCACAGCTGATGTTATAGTTTCTCTGAAGCTCTGGGTGTAGATCCATGACGAGAGTCACTGGGCTCACGCCCATGTCCCAAGCCTCATGAGGCGACAGCAGCCTTTGGGAGGGAGCAGAATGATCCGTAAGAACGTAAGGATAAAATTCTGAGGACGAATCTCTCAGCCCCAGTCTTCCTTCCCCTTGCATAAAGAAGATGATGGGATGATCTTATCAGAATGTTTAAAATGTTCACCGATTAAGATGACTGAAGTGTTTGACTGGGTCAATGGAGTGAATGCACTTCTTCTGGTGGGCGGTTCGCAGCAAAGGCTGTTCAGTGGGGGAGTTAGGAAGCAGCTCCTCGAGGTGGGGGGAGGGGAAGAGTGTCAGAATCTGGGGCACTCTCTCTCCTCCTCCAACCCCCTTCAGTGAATAAGGGTCAGTGGGGGACCTGATTGAAACTTATAGAATACTGAGAGGCCTGGCCAGAGTGGACATGGAGAAGATGTTACCATGACTAGGAGAGACCAGGACCCAAGGGCACTGCCTTAGTTGAAGGGATGATGCTTCAGAACTAAGGTGAGGGTGGTGAATCTGTGGAACTCACTGCTACAGAGGGCTGTGGAGGCCAAGTCATTGAGTGTATTTAAGACAGAGATAGAGAAGTTCTTGATTAGTAAGGGGATCCAGGAACAGGGAGAAGGCAGGAGAATGGGGTTGAGAAACATTTCAGCACCGAATGAATGGTGGACCAGACTTGATAGGCCAAATGGACCAATTCTGCTCCTATGTCTATGGTCTTCTCTCTCCAACTGCTAAGTTCCTTGATAATCTACCAATGTAGAAACCATGGTTAAGATTCAGATCAGCCTTGACTTCATTGAATAGCAGGACAGGTTTGGGGGACTGAGTGGCCTCTTATGTCCCAGTGTAATTCAACCCCAGCTCAGTACTGTCTTGTCTTCCCATGAGCCACGTTTCTGGGTTTTCCCTCTCTTCACCCACATGATGCACAGAGATTAAGTGGGCCTTTCCCCTGCAGTCATTTCTGAAGCTGTGCTCCATTGGAGGCAGAGCTGAGAGTCTGCCTGCACAGTTACTGCAAGTGACTCTAACAGCCAGAGTTAATGAGTCACCCAGAGCAAGGTGCTGGCATTGCTGTCAGGAAGTACTCGCTGTAATTGCTCCCCAGGCCGTTAGGAACTAACCACCTTTGCAAGGCACACTCGGGTCACATTCTGCTGAACGAATACAGACTCCTTAGCAGAAACATCAATCTGGTTTCGAGCTGAAATCCTTTTAATAATCAGATCTGAACCAGGGGCAGGGAGAGCAACACCTACTGCCCCAGGGGTATGTGGGCCAGACAAGAGTGGAAGCACAGTCCAGTGGGATTTTACAGTCACTGAGTCCTACAGCTGTACAGCACGGACACAGACCCTTCAGTCTAACTCATCCACGCTGAGCAGATATCCTAAATTAATCCAGTCCCATTTGCCAGCATTTGGCCAATTTCCCTCTAAACCCTTCCTGTTCATGTACCCATCCAGGTGCTTGTGTTAAATGTTGTAATTGTATCAGCCTCCTCCACTTCCTCTGGCAGCTCGTTCCATACACACACCACCCTCTGTATGAAAAAGTTATCTTTTAGGCCCCTTTTGAATCTTTCACCTCTCACCTTAAACCTACACCCTCTAGTTTTGGAGTCCCCCCACCCTAGGGAGAAGAATTTGTCTGTTTACCCTATGCATGCCACCCATCATATTATAAATTTCTGTAAGGTCACCCCTCAGCCTCCGACACTCCAGGGAAAATAGTCCCAGCTTCTACAGCCTCTCCCTGTAGCTGAAACCCCCTAAACCTGCCAACATCCTCATAAACCTTTTCTAAATCCTTTCAAGTTTGTTTGTTGATTGGAAAAGGACACAAGGATAGGGATGTGCTACTGACAGGTCATTCAGCCCATTGAGTCTATCCCACCATTCCATACAACCATGGCTGATGGCACACTTCAATGCCTTTTCCTCACTCCATACCCCTGTACTCCGCCACCCCCTTGCCCTGTTTTAGAGAAATCTACTGATCTCCACCTCAAACATCTTCAAAGACTGAGCTCCATCAGCGCTCTGTGTTAGAGAACTCCCAAAGTTCACAACCCTCTCAATAAAATAATTTCTCCTTGTTTCAGACCTAAGCAACATTGCTGTTTATTTTTAAAATCATGCCCCTGGTTTTAGATTCCTTGACTGAGACCCGATCGCTGTGCTGTCATGGTAAAGAGTTGGGATCCTGTGTAACAGTGACCCCAAGGAACTTGTGTTTGTTCCTTTCAGAGTTTCACAAAGTCAGAGGAAACCATCTAGTCTTCAAATCAATGAGAGTGTCCTACTGATTCTCAATCCTGCTCCCTGACTGTCATCCATAATGTCAAACACACCTACAAATCAGGAGCTGGAGGAGGACATTCAGCCCCTTGAGCTCTGCTGGTTGGTATGGTCATGGTGATCCAATCAGTTTACAATGCCTCCAGCTCCTGATAACCTTTCACCCCTCACCACCTCTGCCTTTAAAATATCCAATGACTCTCCTTCCATCAGCTTTTCAAGAACAATCCCAAACCGTCTGAGGGAAAAGCGTTTCTCCTAATCTCTGATTTAAACGGGTGCCCCCTGATTTTAAACGGTGACCCCTTGTTCTAGATTCTCCCACAAGTGGAACCATCCCTTACACATCCACCACACGCCCCCAGCCACCCCTCAGAATTCTGTATGTTTCAATCAAGTCCCTGTCACATTTCGAAACTCCTGTGGATCCCCCAGCCTGCCTAACCTTTCCACAAGTAAACTACACCGATTCTAGGTTTTCACCGGATAAACCACCTTCTCTGAACTGCCCCCAGTACAATTAGATCCTTCCTTGTTCAAAACTCTGTTACCCAGGTCCAGGTTCCCTTCACTAATCTCTCACACGCCCCTCTGCTGGTTCCTGATCTTAGTTAAAATTTTCATTTGTCCTTGTCTTAGTTCAGATCCACTCATAGCCTTGGCCCTTCCTTATCTCTCGAGCCATGACCCTGTGTGGTTTCTGCACTTCCTCCAATTCTGATTCCTTCAGCATCTCCCGATTCCCACTACATTCCCAACAGTAGCAATGCCTTCGGCTGCCTGGGCCGTGAGCTCTGACACTCCCTCCCTAAACCTGTCTGCCCTTTGCTTTCCAACTTTGCGAGTCCCTTTAACAGACCTCATTGACCAGACTCTTATCCTGACACAGTACCTTCTTCTGAGGCTGAATGCTAACAATTGTCAGATTTTGGAGGATCAACAGCTGCCTGCTTTTTGGTGAGAGGCAGAGAGTTCCCTCTCCCCACCCTCACACTCCCCTACTCTCACCGCCCGCCACCCCCACCCCCCGGCCTCTCCCCACTCCTGCCCCGCTCCGTCCCCTCTCCCCCTCCCAGCGGAAATGGGGTTCCTACAGAGGAGCTACCCAACCCTCCTAATCTCTTTTTTTCATCACTTCATTTTCTGAGCTGGAGGGATACCAGCCAACTCTGAGAGGCCTGTCTTTGTGAAATTAATCTTTTTATCACTGGGATCACTGTGGTGAATCTATGCCACTCCCTTCCTGGGGCTGCTATTCCTTGTGAGGTGTGGGCCTTGGGTGTGAGCTGGAGGGGGCCTACAACCAGAGCTTTAGAGAAACCGTGAGATCTGCTTCAGGCCCCGGTGGATTCCAGCAGCATTGAGGTTACATTCCACTCTGATATCCCATTTTGTACAGATCAAGGTGACTTTCTCAGAGTGTCTGCACTGAGAAGAAGCGAGAGGCTTGGTGCCCAAGTTAATAATTCTCTCTGCACCTCCACCTCTGACCTCTGGGGCCTTGAGCCAAGATTTAATCCTGCTGTATCTGACACAGAACCAGGGCATCGGGGTCTGTCAAAGCAGTACTTTCGGTCAGTACATTGGGCAGGACAGAATTGGCCTGTGAGGAGGTTTGGGAATCAAAGGGGGGTTTGATGGGCTCAGGCTGGCTGGGGTTGACAGGGCCCGGTGGGGAGGGCTACTGCTGTAGAACACAAGAGGCCTTGGCTAGGGGCCAGACAGAGCAGAGTGAGACAGCTCTGCACAGAGTTCTCCCTATTGCTGACATGTTGGAATCTGAGCGCAGAGACATGGCATGCTGGCTGCATCCACTGAGCAAATCACCAGGAAGACAATGTCTAAACAGGCTGCTCCCTGGATACCCACTTTATCAGAGTATCAGATTAACACTGGCCTGTGTTCTCCCTTGCAGATAGATAATTAAGGAGTTATTTTCAACTGCTTCAGACCAGCCCTTAATTGTCACTTTTGTTAACCCATGAGACTAAGTGAGGAAAAAGGAAAGAACTCACATTTCGATAGCACCTTCCACAGGTAGAAGACATCCCAAACCACCTTGCGGCCCACATAGTAAACACTGATGCCAAGGAACAAGGACACCATCACTGTTGTTCCGGTCATCATCAAATCGGCAGTACGTACGTGGGATGGCGCTGGCCCTCCGACAGCGCGGGGCTCCCTCGGCACTGGGAACGCTGGCCTAGATTCTGTGGCCCTTGACATTCAGGTTGGAAAGTGAGACTGTTATCCCAGCAGCCAGCGCTGACCCAGTGGATTTTGTACAGAGGGAGGTGTGCAGTGTTGCTGTGGCCACCTTTAGCATGATTTGAGAACATGAACAGGAAGTCCTTGGTTAGTGCAGATTGGAAGATATTGGAACAGAAGTAGGCCATTCCACCCACCAAATCTGCTCCCCATTCGATGAGATCATGGCTGATCTGACAATCCCTGACTCCACTTGCCTGCATTTTCACCATAGCCCGCGTTTCTCTTTCTGATCAACAATCTGTCAGTTGCAGCCTTGAATATTTTCGGTGGCCAGGATGTAACAGGTTTGCTCACCCTTGCTGCAGTCTGCACTCTGGTCTACATAGTTTGTGATGAGCCATGTCACTGCTGGATCATTGCTGGGACAAAGGTCCCTCACTGAGTGCCCATAGCTGCCTCCCATATGACCACGCACTCCTTTCCTGACCACCGGCTGTGTCAGAATGACCTCATCTGTGGAAAGGTGTAGTGAGGCATGGCTCAGTGGCCCAATGGGTTAGAGGTTAAGGAGCAGTGTGAATCGTTGACAGCAAACCTCTGGTTCCAGCTTTCTGGAAAGAACAGTAATGAGCCAGATGAGTTTTTCAGTACTGTGATCAGAACATTGGAACAGGAGGAGGAGGGGCGCTGTCCTGCAGTACAGCAATGTACCTCCAAACACCGTCTCTAACATCACTGGATAAAAACTGAAAGAAGTGCAGACGCTGTTAATCAGGAACAAAAACAGAAATTGCTGGAGAAGCTCAGCAGGTCTGGCAGCATCTGTGAGGGGGGGGGGAAAAAAAGTTAATGTTTTGGGTCCAGTGACCCTTCTTTAGATAAGGTTTTGTTTTTGATCGTTGGATAAAAATCAGTCGTAGCAGGTCTAGAATGAGTAACTGATCTCACGCTGACTGCTGCTGAGTGTCAGAGACCTCCCTCATTTCATTCCGGAAGGATCCAATTGTAATGTTTTCTCTCTGCCCCTTATCCCAGACTGCCCACCAATAGTATTTGTTTTTGTTCAGCAACGCCTGTAACTGATGGCATTCTGAGAAATTTCAAATTGCACCTCAACCTTCGAAATACTCAGAAAGACATCTCTGTTTTCTCTGTAGCATAGAGTTCAGGTATGATTTTGGTAAATCTATGCTTGTAGCTTTTCCTTCTAGGGGAGACAGTGATGATAAAGTAACGTCAATGGGAGAGTAATCGAGAATCTAGGACCTGATTTAATGAAAACCTGGAATTACAAGTTAGCCGAATGGTGACCATGTAACCACAGTCAATTGCTGTAACAATCTGGCTGACTAAAGTCTCCTTGGAATAGGAATTCTGCCACCCTAACCCAGTCTGGCCCAATACGTGACTCTAGAGCCACAGCAATGTGGCTGATGTTATTATCTGCAGGTTCCGAGTGGGTTGTGGGAGGGGAAGGTGGTTTGTTCTCTAGTTGTTGACATGTTGGATTTTGTTTTGGTGGGTTTGCAGGTTGCTGACGGTGAGAAGGTGATTACCACAGTCCAGGAATGCAGAGCATTAAATGTGTGGTGGTGGGAGATGGTGCAGTTGGAAAGACCTGCCTTCTGATCTGTTACACCACCAACGCCTTCCCTAAGGAATACATCCCAACCGTCTTCGACAACTACAGTGCGCAGATCACAGTAGACAATCGGACAGTTAGCCTGAATCTGTGGGACACTGCTGGTCAGGAGGAGTACGACAGACTCAGGACATTGTCCTATCCCCAGACCGATGTCTTCATCATCTGCTTCTCCATAGCCAGCCCCCCATCATATGAGAATGTCCGCCACAAGTGGCACCCTGAGGTGACCCACCACTGCCCAGATGTGCCAATGCTTCTGGTGGGCACCAAGAAGGACCTGCGGAATGACCCTGAGACCATCAAGAAGCTGAAGGAGCAGAGCCTGAGCCCCATCTCCCATCACCAGGGCAACGGGCTGGCAAAGCAGATACAGGCTGTGAAGTACATGGAGTGTTCTGCCCTCAACCAGGAAGGAATTAAAGAGGTGTTTGCCGAGGCTGTGAGAGCCGTCATTAACCCAGCTCCAGTGAAAAGCAAACGGTCCTGTGTGCTCTTGTGAGGAAAGCTTCCTCTCCCCCACCACCACCCCTGCCCCCCCCCTCCCCCCGCCCCAATCGTCCACTCCAGCCCAGCCCTGCCCTTGGTTTTGCCGCAGTCAGGACATTCTAATCTCCGTGCCAGTCTCCAGGAAATGTCCCTGGGAAGTCCCACACTCAGAGGAGAGTGGCCATGGGCAGAGATCTACAATAGGTCTAGTTCCCAATATGCTGATCCCAACCTCTCTGCATCCCCAAACCCTCCCCACCCCTCTTCCCCCACACCCATCTCTAGAAAAGTCATGCCTTGTGTATTTTGAGACGAGTTCAGAAATCACACGACAGCAGGTTATAGTCCAACAAGTTTAGTTGAAATCACAAGCTTTCAGAGCACTATCCTTTCCTTTTCATGATGAACGAGGAATGCTACAAAAGCTTGTGATTTCAAATAAACCTGGAGTCGTGTGATTTCTGATCTTGTCCACCCCAGTCCAACAAGGGCACCTCCACATTGTATTTTTGGATGAACCTGGGAGTATGTGAAGGGGACCACATCCTTGGCAGGATAGCTGGAGTCATTGCAAGTCTGCTGTCCTAGAGCCCTTCTCCCTGTGCCCAGCGTGGTCCCTGGTTGTAGCTGGGTTCTCTTGGTGTATGGTTCATCCTTGGACCTTCCCTCCAAACAGGAGTTCACTGGACGTTGTCTTTACTCCTGCTTGTGGAGCAAGCTGCTCGTGAGGAATGGTCCACATCTCCCAATGGATTAGTAGGAACAGCCTCAGTCATTGCCTCAACCTATCCGCATCTTCCTGTACCTCCACCTTCCGCTGGTCAAGTGTATCCAGGTGAGCCAGCCCTCGCTGAAGGATGGGAATGGGGGAGTGGCGGGGTCACAGGAGAATCGAGTGGCTCCCCTCTCACCTTTAACACAATTGCACTAGCTCTCCTGAGTCCAGATTGGTTGACATATTTGGGAGATCTTGTAAGGATGTTTTACTTCCAATCCAGAATCAATCCCGAACAAGAGACTCTGAGCTCTTTCCAAATTGATTTCATTCAGTTCAGTGGCTTTGTTTCATCCTTGGAGGGCAGGGTGAGACAGGCCTTGATATGTTAAAAATGATGACCTGCTGTTTGACTAGGAGGTTGGGGCTCTGACAGTGTACCGCTGGAGGCCATGGGCAGTGGATGGAGTGAGAGTGTGAAGAGATTTCCTGGGGACGGGAGTTGGGGACAGAATGGTCCTGATGGTAACACCGTATGGGTTTACACAAGGTACCAGTTCCCAATCCCCTTCTTCCTGCCATAAATATTCAAAACCACTTTCACTTCCAATACTGTGGGTTTAGCAGTCCCCTCCTCCTGTGGTAACCTGTAAACCACTCTCCCAAAGAACTCAAAAGGATTAACTCAGCTGCACAGTCTGATTAGTCAGGTGAAAATGGAGATATTCACTTGGGAGCCAGTGCCTTCTAAAGATGGACAGAGACATCAGAACAGTCCAGGAGCTTCCAGAGTGAGCTCCCTCAACAACAGAAGTTATACTGACTCCTCCAGAATGATCAGGCTCTCTCTGGAGCTGCCAGATCTCCATATTCTAGCATTTCCCAATTTTGGATCTGCTTTCCATCCAGAAACTTCCACAACCCTCTTCACCTCCCCTCAACCTTTTCCCCATACGGCCCCGCCTTTCCAAACAAAACCTCGATGAAAAGTAATAGGGGCTTGGTGGTCTTTTTAAAACAGCAATCTCTTGTCTATTTTGACCATTTATTTTAACTTGTAAGAATGTTGATGTTGCAATAATTGGTCAGGTTGAATGGAATTGGATGAGGTGGGGAACTTGAGACTGTGGCCTTTGTGATTGGGAATGGGACAGTGAGGATCCAGCCAATGGCAGGAGCATGGACAGCAGGTGGTCAGAACTCCACTGGATAACCACTGCCCACCCTGATACATGTCCAGCTAGAGCTGAGACCAACTGAGAGGTGCAATGATGTTTTTCCTAATCCTGCTGAGCACCCCTGCAACCCTTCCCCAACCCACCTTTGTGTGAGGCAACTTCATTAAATATAACACATGCCTCTGAGGAGCCATGGCCTGAAGTCATGGTTCCTAAACCAACTGGCACCAAACTCCAATAAGCCACTGGAAATACAATCCACCTCACTCCAGCTATCCCCACCCCTAACATCACCCTGTGTCTCCTCACTTCAGCTCCTTCTATGTGGGTTCACTCTTTCTTGTCTTGCAGCTCATAGGGTTGAATGACCTATTTGCAGCAGGCATTATACAGAAATAACAACCCCTGTCCAAAGCTCAGCTTCAAACCTCTAAGGCATCATTCACATGTGCTCACTCTGACAGAGATTATAATGAAGCCTTAATCTTACAGTTGCCCTTGCAGCTTAACATTTACCTCACCCCCTTAACCTGCTACAATGTCCTGATAAATTAGGTGCTTTTTTAAAAAAAAGTCTTCTTGATTAAAAAATGGATGTAACAAACTCAATCTGCTCTTTTGTAAATCTATAATGTGTGATCTTTTGAAGTATGCTTTCTTTTGCTGGAATGTTTAATTTCTCTGACGTTGCATTGTTTTAATTTTTGAGTTAATAAAGGCTTTATTATTGGAGTTATGTTGCTAGTTCTAAGATCGAATGGCCTGGTGTTGTCATAATGACGGGCCAGCATTTTGAAGCCTGGTGTTAGACTTGTTTCCTTTGCCTGAATGTAGCTGACCAGTTGCTACAAAATGAAAGGGCAGGTCACTTGCCCTCTGCTTGTATCCCTCGAGTTTAGAAGATGAAAGGGTGATCTAATCAAGAGATTTAAGATGATTAAAGGGTTTGATAGGGTTGTTAAGAGAGAAACTATTTCCTCTGGTGAATGGATTCCAGAACAAGGGGCTGAACCTAAACATGTCAGCCAGATGATGTCAGGAAACATTCAGGGGTGTGGAAAGCTGGAACTGTCTCCTATGGAAAACTTACTGCTGGGAGAACAACTGGAAATTCCCAAGCTGATTTCTGTCAGTAAATACTGACCGCATTCACATACGGATATCTACACCATCCGCTGTTTCACATTCTCAATCCATATTGACTCTGGGTCCATTCACACCATCTGCCTGTGAAGCATTTTGTAAAGCATTTGGTGTAATATTTTGTAAACTGTAGTTGCTGCTGTGCAGTGAGCGAGAATCCCAACAATGGGACTGATCAGTCTTTCTTCAAAACACTGAAGAAATCCAAGCAGGAGGAAGCCACTCGGCCCTACGGGTCTGCTGCACCATTCAATGCAATCATGGTTGTCCTCAAGCCTGAACCTCATTGCCTACTCACTCCACATACCCTTTTTATAGCCTGCAATATCCAAAAAGCCAAGGATCTGTTCCCTCTGGAATATGCAGTGACTGAGCATCCGCAGTTCCCAGGGTGGACAATCCAGAGATTCACAGTCCTGCAATGAAGAGCATTTATTCTCACATTGGTCTGAAATTATCACTCGCTAAAATTGGATACATGACCCTGTCTCAGGCTCTCCAGTTCATGGAAAACAACCTACCAATGTCTGTCCTATCATGGGCTTTAAGAGTCTTGTATGTTTCAATGAAATGACCTCCAGAGATTTAGCTCCACTACCAACCTTCTGACATGTGCGGCGCTCCCTCAGTACTGACCAGTACTACAACAGCTCGGTGTTCCCTCAGCGCTGACCCTCCAACAGTGCCCACTCCCTCAGCACTGACCCTCCGACCGTGCGGCGCTCCCTCAGCACTGACCCTCCGACCGTGCGGCGCTCCCTCAGCACTGACCCTCCGATCGTGCGGCGCTCCCTCAGCACTGACCCTCCGATCGTGCGGCGCTCCCTCAGCACTGACCCTCCGACAGTGCTCACTCCCTCAGCACTGACCCTCCGACAGTGCTCACTCCCTCAGCACTGACCCTCCGACAGTGCCCGCTCCCTCAGCACTGACCCTCCGACAGTGCTCACTCCCTCAGCACTGACCCTCCGACAGTGCCCGCTCCCTCAGCACTGACCCTCCGACAGTGCCCGCTCCCTCAGCACTGACCCTCCGACAGTGCCCGCTCCCTCAGCACTGACCCTCCGACAGTGCCCACTCCCTCAGCACTGACCTGCTGATAGTGCGGCATGTACATTACACCAAAAGTCTCAGACTGGTTTATCCCTCCTCAGGCTCCAGTGTGGGATGTGAATCCACAACATCTCAGCAAGACATTAGAGTGGGCCTGGTGAACAATGGCTATATAATAATTGATCTGCCTGCACTCGCTCGATTCTTCCACTTTTTCAGAGCTGTCACAATCACAGCCCACTGTCGATCAGATTGTCACCCACTTCCCTTTGCTGCTGTGTGCCTTGATGATGTGCAGCTACTGTATTGATGTCTCTGCTCAGTGACAAAAAGGGGAACAATGAAACGGGCATGTATTTAAAGCAAGCGATGAGACGGTGACAACCAGTGATTCTGCCAAGTGCTGGTTCCCTGGTTCCTCTTTGCAGAAACTGAGAACATTTGGTGGGAGATGCTGAGGAAGACACAATTGCAGCAACATACGACATCAGCTCTGAAGACTCTGCCAAGCCAGGGATTTTGGAAATGAGGCAGACAGTCTGGATTCTGTGTTCAAATCTGTCACGTGAGAGCCACATCTCCTGATTCAGATAAGGATACAGCCACTACCATTGCTGATCAATTTCCAGTCTTAGGAATTCTGCCAGTCTCTCTCTGAGGGAGTGCCGCACTGTCAGAGATTCAGTGCTGAGGGAGGGCCGCACTGTCAGAGAGTCAGTGCTGAGGGAGCGCCGCACTGTCGGAGGGTCAGTGCTGAGGGAGCGCCGCACTGTCGGAGGGTCAGTGCTGAGGGAGGGCCGCACTGTCGGAGGGTCAGTGCTGACGGAGCGCCGCACTGTCGGAGGGTCAGTGCTGAGGGAGTGCCGCACTGTCGGAGGGTCAGTGCTGAGGGAGTGGGCACTGTCGGAGGGTCAGTGCTGAGGGAGCGCCGCACTGTCGGAGGGTCAGTGCTGAGGGAGTGCCGCACTGTCGGAGGGTCAGTGCTGAGGGAGCGCCGCACTGTCGGAGAGTCAGTGCTGAGGGAGTGGGCACTGTCGGAGGGTCAGTGCTGAGGGAGTGGGTACTGTCGGAGGGTCAGTGCTAAGGGAGCGCTGCACTGTTGGAGGGTCAGTGCTGAGGGAGTGGGCACGGTCGGAGGGTCAGCGCTGAGGGAGCGCCGCACTGTCGGAGGGTCAGTGCTGAGGGAGCGCCGCACTGTCGGAGGGTCAGTGCTGAAGGATTGCCGCACATTCTCATATTAGAATTGTCCCCAGTGTCAAATAAACAGCTCAAGATATGTTGGAACATGTATTAACAGTTTCCTGTGCTATTGTCTCTTGCAGACTGTGAACATTTTCTTGATAAGTAGTGCTGTGTAATTGTGGAGAGTAACTTCAGGACTTATTACTGATTCGCAAAACGTGATTTCTCCCCAAACTGTGAAGTAACTGCTGACATTCTAACGTCTTATCGAGTTCACTGTTATTCTGGCAGTGGCTCTCGCTCATCACTTGCCTCCTGGTCCGACCATTTCCTCGGCATTCACTCAAAGCAGAGCAGCAACTGGAAAAACACTGTTCTGACCAGTCCCCCAGTTTGAATAAACTGGGATTCAGAGACCTTTCAATCCTCTTTTTGGGGGTTGCAATCCTGCTACAACTTCTGTGAAAACCACAGTGTTGACAGGCAAAATAAAAACCAAAAGAACTGCGGATGCTGTAAATCAGGAACAAAAACTGAAGTTGCCGTTAAAGCTCAGCAGGTCTGGCAGCATCTGTCAAGAAAAATCAAGAGTTAACATTTCAGGTCTAGTGACCCTTCCTCAGATCTGGGGGTTCTGATGGTTCGAATCAGTTCTGAGTAAGAGTCACCAGACCTGAAACGTTAACTCTGATTTTTTCTTCATAGATACTGCCAGACCTGCTGAGCTTTTCCAGCAACTTCAGTTTGTGTTGACGAGCAATACTGGATAATGTAAAAATGTATTTTAGGTATTCAGTGATCAGTAGATTACTCCCACTGCTTGTGGCCAAACCTGCTGCTTTCCAGTTCCATTCCTAAGAGATTAACATATCTTCCAAGCTGACACTCAGCAGTGTGTCATGTGACACACATAGAAGCAGAAGTGGGCCATTCAGCCCATCAAGTTGGTGTTGGGTTCACTGTTATTCATCATTTATATAAATGATTTGAATGAAATTATGGGAGGCATGGTTGGTAAGTTTGAGGGTGACACCAAAATTGGTGGGATAGTGGACAGTGGAGAAGGTTATCTAAGAGTAAAATGTAAATTTGGTGGTCTATTGGGCTGAGGAATGGCAGGTACGTAGTTCCTCAAAAGCATCTTGAAATGTAGACAGGATGGTGAAGAAGTCATTTGGCACACTCGCCTTCATCAGTCAGGGCAGTGACTACAGGAGTTGGGATGCCATGTTGAGGGATCGAGTTCCGGAACCAAGAGGTTATGGTGAAGCTGCACAAAACTCTGGTGCGGCCGCACTTGGAGTATTGCGTACAGTTCTGGTCACCGCATTATAAGAAGGATGTGGAAGCTTTGGAAAGGGTGCAGAGGAGATTTACTAGGATGTTGCCTGGTATGGAGGGAAGGTCTTATGAGGAAAGTCTGAGGGACATGAGGCTGTTTTCATTAGAGAGAAGAAGGTTGAGAGGTGACTTAATTGAAACATATAAAATAATCAGAGGGTTAGATAGGGTGGATAAGGAGAGCCTTTTTCCAAGCATGGTGACGGCAAGCACGAGCGGGCATAGCTTTAAATTGAGGGGTGAAAGATATAGGACAGATGTCAGAGGTAGTTTCTTTGCTCAGAGAGTAGTAAGGGAATGGAACGCTTTGCCTGCAACGGTAGTAGATTCGCCAACTTTAGGTACATTTAAGTCGTCATTGGACAAGCATATGGATGTACATGGAATAGTGTAGGTCAGATGGGCTTGAGATCGGTATGAAAGGTTGGCACAACATCGAGGGCCGAAGGGCCTGTACTGTGCTGTAATGTTCTATGTTCTATGTTACAGAACATTGGTATGGCCACGTTTGGATACTGTGTGCAATTCTGGTGGTCCTGCTGTAGGAAAGATGTCATTACATTGAAAAAGATGCAAAAAGGTTTGCAAGGACGTTACTAAGACTGGAAGTTTGACTTAGGAGAAGCTGGATAGGTTGGGATTTTTTTCCCTAGGGTGGCTGAGGGGTGGCCTGATAGACGTTTATAAAGTCATGAGGGGCACAGATCAGGTGAATTGCCAAGGTCTTTTCCCCAAGAGTCCAAAGCTAGAGGGCATAGGTTTAAGGTGAGAGGGGAGAGATTTAAAAGGGACCTGAGGGGCATCTTTGTCACACAGATGGTTGTGCGTGTATGGAATTAGTTGCCAGAGGAAATGGTAAAGATGAATACAATGACAATATTTAAATGACATTTGGCTAAGTACATGAATAGAAAAGGTTTAGAGAGATTTGCGCCAAATACAGGCAATTGGGACTAGTTCAATGCAGGAAACCTGGTCAGCATGGGTGAGTTGGGCCAAAGAGTCATACAGCATGAAAGCAGACCCTAAGTGTGCTCTGCCATTCAATGAGACCATCCCTGTTCTGATCATTCTCAACTTCACTTTCCTGCCTTTTTCCATAACCCTTGATACCCTTCCCAATTAACAACCTGCCTACCTCAGCCTTGAATATACTTAATGACCCAGCCTTGACAGCCCTCTGTGATAAAGTATTCCACAAATTCACGCCCCCTCCGAGGGAGGAAATTCCTCCTCATCTCTGTCTTCAATGGGCAACTCCTTATTCTGAAACAAAACCCTCTGGTCGCTTGTCTCCCTCAAGAAACAATATTTCCACATTTCCCCCGTCGAGTCCCCAAAGAATCCTGTTATGTTTCAAGGTCACCTCTTTGGTACTCACTCTCCCTCTGTCACTACCACCCTCCCTCCCTCTCTCTGTTCCTTCTCTCTCTCTCTGTCACCCTCCTCCCACTGTCACTCTTTTCCCTCCTCTCTCTGTCACTGTCTCTTCCTACAAAAGCCTTCCCTCGGGAACAAGTCTGGTGAACCCTGATTACACTTGGCAATAATACGTTGACTAAGATAAGAAAACCAAAACTGCACCCAGACCTCCGGGTGAGATCTAACCAATCTCAAATAATTAGAGATAACACGGTGTGGAGCTGGATGAACACAGCAGGCCAAGCAGCATCAGAGGTGCAGGAAAGCTGATGTTTTGGGTCTTGAACAATAATGTCAGCCTTCTCCCATCCAGCTCTATACCTTGTTATCTCAGATTCTCCAGCAGTTCCTATTATCTCTCAAATAATTGGAGCATGGCTTCACTGCTCCTGTACTAAAAACCTCTGGCAATAAAGGCTAAAATCCATTAGCCTTCTGAATAGCATGCTGCACCTGCATGTTATGTTTCAGTGACTTATCGACAAGGATATAATGATTCATTTGTACATCCACACTATTCAGTCTCTTACCAATTAAATACTCCACACGTCAGTTTCACCTCCCAAAGTTTGATAACTCCACACCTTTCTATATATTATTCCATTTACCATGTGCCTGTCTATTCACCCAGCTTGTCCAAATCATCCTGAAGCTGCTTTCCACCTTCCTCACACACACAAATCCCCCCTTGGTTTTGTATCGTCTGCAAATTTTGAAATATTACATTTGGTCCCCAACTCAAAATGCTGGTACATATGGTGAACAGCTGGGGCCCATGTACTAGTCCTCGTGGGTAAGTCGTGACAGCCTGCAAATGTAAGAATGACCCATTTATTTGTCCTTTCCATTTTCTGTCTGTTAGCCAATAATTAATCTTTGCCAGTTGATTACCCTCTATACCATGTGCTTTAATCTCTCTAACCAGCCTCCTGTGGGAAACTTTAACAAAAGCCTTCTGAAAATTTAAATACACTACATCCATTAGTTCCCTTTATCAAATTTTATCACAAATCCATCCTGTGTCTGATCAGATCAATTTTCTCTAAGTATCCTTTTTATCACATAAAAACATAGAAATAGGAGCCGGAAGAGGCCATTCAGGCCTTCGAGTCTGCTCCTCCATGATCGTGGCTGATTGTCCAACTTAATAGCCTAATCCTGCTTCTCCCCATAATCTTTGATCCCATTTGCTCCAAGTGCTATATTGAGTCACATCTTGGATACATTCAATATTTTGACATTAACTAGTTCCTGTAGTAATGATTTCCACAGGCTTACCACTCTTTGGGTGAAGAAATGTTTCCTCATCTCTGTCCTAAATCATCTACCCCAAATCCTCAGGCTGTGACTCCTGGTCCTGGACACACCCACGTGCATCTGACCTGACCAGTCCTGTTAGAATTTTGTAAGTCTCTATTAGATTCCCCCTCCTTCATCTGAACTCTAGAGAAAACAATCCCAACCTACTCAATCCCTCTTCATGTGTCAGACCTGCCATCCCTGGAATCAGCCTGGTAAACCTTCGCTGCACTCCCTTAAGAGCAAGACCATCCTTCCTCAGAAAAGGAGATCAAAACTGCACACAATATTCCAGGTGTGATCTCACCAAAGCTGTGTATAACTGCAACAACACATCCCTGCTCCTGTACTCGAAACATCTCACAACGAAGGCCAACATACCATTTACCTTCTTTACCACCTGCTGCACCTGCATGCTTATCTTCAGCAACTGGTGCACAAGGACACCCAGGTCCCACTGCAGACTCTCCTCTCCCAATTTACAGCCATTCAGGTAGTAATCTGCCTTCTCATTTTTGCTTCTGAGGTGAATAATCTCACATTTATCCAAATTATACCGTATCTGCCATTGATTTGCCCAGTCACCCATCCTGTCGAAATCATGCTGAAGGATCACCACATCCTTGTCACAGTTCACCCTCCCACCCAGCTTGGTAACATCTGTAAACTTAGAGATGTTACATTTTGTTCCCTCATCCAAATCATTAATATACATTGTGAATAGCTGGGATCCCAGCACTGATCCCTGAGGCACCCCATTAGTTACACCTTGCCAATTTGAAAAGGAGCCATTAATTCCTACTCTTTGATTCCTTTCTGCCAACCAGTTTCCTGCACATCTCAATACACCTCCCCAATCCTGTGCACTCTAATCTTGCATATTAATCTCTTAAATGGGGCTTTGTCAAACACTTTCTGAAAGTCCAAATATACTACATCGACTGGCTCCCACTTGTCAACTCTACTAGTTACACCTTCATTGAATTCCAACAGATTTGTCAAGCATGATATCCCCTTCATAAATCCATGCTGACTCTGTTTGATCCTGCACACAGCTTACTAAATGCTCTGCTATAAAATTCTTGATAATGGATTTGAGAATTTTCCCCACTTCCGGTGTTACGCTTACTGGTCTATAATTCCTTGTTTTGTCTCTCACTCCCTTTTTCAATATTGGAGTGACATCTAAAATAGATTCTAGCATTTTCCCAACCTATGATAGAAGGCTACAGTTTGCTCACTTCTTCCCTTCTTGAATCGTAGGGTGACATTTGCTCCCTTCCAATTCACAGGGATCATTCCAGAATTTATAGAATTTTGGATGATAGTCACCAAAGCATCAACTATTTCTACAGCCTCCTCCTTCAATACCCCAAGATACAGACCATAACATCCTGGGGATTTATCAACTTGTAGCCCCAGTAATTTCTCTTGTACAATCTTCTTTCTCATGATAATTTTCTTCAAATCCTCATTCCCTCAGCCACTTGGATCTCAAATTCTGGGAGATTTACTGCATACAGTTCTGATTGCCACATTACCAAAAGGATGTGGCTGCTTTGGAGAGGGTGCAGAGGAGGTTCACCAGGATGTTGCCTAGTATAGAGGGTGCTAGCTATGAAGAGCGGTTGAGTAGATTAGGATTATTTTCATTAGAAAGACGGAGGTTGAGGGGGGACCTGATTGAGGTCTACAAAATCATGAGAGGTATAGACAGGGTGGATAGCAAGAAGCTTTTTCCCAGAGTCGGGGACTCAATTACTAGGGGTCACGATTTCAAGGTGAGAGCGGAAAAGTTTAAGGGAGATATGCGTGGCAAGTTCTTTATGCAATGGGTGGTGGGTGCGTAGAATGCGTTGCCAGTGGAGGTGGTAGGCAGATACATGAATGGGCAGGGAGCAGAGGGATACAGATCCTTAGAAAATAGGCAACAAGTTTAGACAGAGGATCTGGATCGGTGCAGGCTTGGAGGGCCAAAGGGCCTGTTGCTGTGCTGAAATTTTCTTTGTTCTTTGTTCTATTTCTTGTACTGTTTCTCAGTGAAAATAGATGCCATGTAATCATTTAGCTTGTCTGACATTTCTCTATTCCCCATTATAAATTCTCCTGCCTCTGCAAGTAAAGAAATTCATTTTCAACAAACTATTCTTTTTTACATACCTATACAGGCTCTTACAGTCCTTTTTTTTGTTAGACTGCATTCTATTCTACCTTTCTGTATCGATTTCTTTGTCCTTTTTCACTATGTTCTTAGACACCCCAGTCTTACATTTTCTGCTATTCTTGCAACTTTATTATTTTTACGTTATATACTTCTCCCTTTTTTAGCCGTGGGATCTTTATTAAAGTGTTCTATCTGGAAGGAATGTAAAGTTACTTATATTTATAGTTATACAACTCAGAAACAGACCCTTTGATCCAACTCGTCCATGCCACCCAGACATCTAATCTGACCTGGTCTCATTTGCCAGCGTATCGCCCATATCTCTCTAAACCCTTCTTATTCATATACCCATGCTGTTTAAATGTCGTAATCGTACCAGCCTCCACCACTTCCTCTGGGAGCTCGTTCCATAAACCCACCACCCTCTGTGTGAAAAAGTTGCCCGTAAGTCCCTTTTAAATTTTTCCCCATCTCACCTTAAACCTCCGCCCATTTAGTTTTTGCTGTAAGCCATATTATACTTCTTTAAAGACCATCCAAAGCCTATGCACAGTCAGGCCTTTTAATGTCATTTCCCAATATACCTCAGTTAATTTGTGCCATGTGTCTTCATAAATTCCCTTCAAATTTAACCCTCCTGTTTCAGATTGAACTACCCTTCCTCTAGACATAATGTAAGATTCTATTGTATTGCGGTCAGACATCTCCAAAAGTTCTTTTACAATAAAGTCTGGAATAATAATCGAAAATCCAATTTGTTTGCAAATGTCCTTCCTGGAAGGCAGTCTGCTATTTTACCAAGCACATGGAGTGGGAGAATGCGATCAGGCTTTATGGGTTACTAAATGGATAAAGAAGTAAGACTGATTGGGATGTTAAAGTTGCAGGGAATGAGGGGGGATTAGGATTAGATTGGGTGAGATAATAAAGATAGTGGTAGTGAGGGTTAAAGTAAGGTTAGACCGGGTGGGATATCAAGTTGTGAAAGGAGTGAGGGGAAGAGTGGGATTAGGCTGGGTGGGAATATGCCACATGGTCAGAGTGATGGAGGCTTCAATAGAGTGAGACTGGGACAGAGTACGTATCTGGGAATTTGGGTCAGTGGGAATTCGGGGCACAGGGAGAAAGCAGTGCTTGAATTAAGGTTTACTACAAGAAATAATGTCTCCCGAGAGAGAGGTGAGCAGGTGAGGAAATAAGACATGGGTCAACAGGCCCATCAGCACAAGCCCAACAGAAACATGATGCAATCAGTGCAGGGAAAGCAACTGATTGGTTATTAGCTATTAGCTTTGGTCAGTACCTCAAATCTTTAAACTGTACTTAGTTTGTTTTTAAGCCTCCAGACACTTTTAAGCCTCTTTTTCCACCAAAATGCTTGTAAAATATTCATTCTAAGTTCACAATTATTCTAAGGATAATAACAAATAGCTTTTCGAGTTAAGGGATGACAGGTCAGTCAGGCCAAGTGGAGTGTACACCCTATGGAATGTGAGAAGTCATGACCATACCCTGTGTCCCAGACAAATACACCTGCAGGAAGTGTCTCTGACTGCACAAGCTTCAGCTCAGGATTTTCAGAACTAGAGCAGCAACGGGAGTCACTGCTATGTAGCTGCAAGGCAGAGGAATTTGTGGATGCCATATGTATGGAGAAATGTAAACATAGAAAATAGGAGCAGGAAGAGGGAGGTGGTCACACTACTGGTTAAAAGTAACAGGTAGAAACGAATGAGTGGCTACCAGACAGTCTAAGAAAACCACGCAAATAGTGCAGGAGCCTCCTAAGTCTATCATTTTTGTTTTATTTATTCATGGAACTTAGGGGTACTGGTTGATCCAGCATTTATTGCCCCTACCTAGTGGCCCTTGAGAAGGTGGTGGTGAACTGCCTTTTGAAGCACTGCAGTCCATTTGCTACTGGTAGACCTAGGAGCTCCAGGATTTTGACCCAGCAACAATGAAGGAACAGCAATATAGTTCCAAATCAGGATGGTAAGTGGTTTGGAGGAGAACCTGCAGGGGGTGGTCTTCTCAATTTTTATTCCATCTTGGAAAGCAATGAAACTGATGATTCCTCAGGGAGTAAATATACTAAGTCCCATTATATCAAGGGTATCTCAGCTCCACAGGAGCAGAGAAATAGAAAACAGTACTTATAGGGGATTCCATTGCAGGTGATCAGACAAGAGTATCTCCAGGATGCTGTGTTGCCTCCTGGTGCCTGTGTCAAAGATGTCACAGAGTAGCTACACAACATCTTCCTGGGAAGGGGAGTTTGCCAGAAGTCATGGTCCACATTAGTACCAATGACATATGGAAGAAGAGGGAAGGCCTCAGAGTTAGGAAGGAAATTAAAAAGCAAAAACCTCAAGAACAGCAATCTCAGAATTACGCTTACTGCTGTTAGCTAGTGAGCATAAGAACAGGATGGTTGGTCGACTGAACATGTGACTGAAGAACTGGTTCAGGACTGAAGACATCGGATTTCTCTGTCCTGGGCACCAGTCTGAGCCAGGTGGAACAAGCTGGATGGGTTAACACAAATGGGACTGGGATGGATATCTTCGCAGGGAAATTTACCAGGGCTGCTGAGGTAGGTTTAATTAGCTTGTCGGGGCAATGTGAAGCTGAGGAGTAAGCTCAATCAAGTTGGTAACAGAACGTTGAAAAGATGCTTAGGGAATAGGAGAAACAAAACCAAATATCAAGTACATTTCAAAGACAGAATGTAAAAAGTCAAGATTCCTCTACCTGAATAATTATAGCATTTGCAACAAGATTGATGATTTAAAGACACAAATAAAGATACATGGGTACGAGCTAATTACCATGACAGAAACATGGCAGGACTGGGAACCGAATAATCAAAGGTATTTAATGTTTATAAGAGCAGAAAAGAAGGAAAAGGTGAGGGGCAATCTATTCACACAGAGGGTTGTGTGTGTATGGAATGAGTTGCCAGAGAAAGTGGTAGAGGTGACTACAATTACATTGAAAAGCCATTTTAACAGGTACATGGATAGGAAATCCATAGGAGGAATATGGCCCAAACTCAGGCAAGTGGGACTAGTTCAGTTTAGGAAACCTAGTCGGTATGGATGGGTTGGACTGAAAGGTCTGTTTCCATGCTGGATGACTCTATGAAGTTGATTGCACTAACAATAACAGATGGGATCAGGGCATTAGTAAGGAGGGATCTCAGATTGATGAAGGACAATGTGGAATCTGTTTGTGTGGAACTAAGGTTCGGCAATAGGATGGTTGACATTGTTTAGAGTTATTTGTAAGCAACCAAATAGTAATGGTAATGTGGGGTATGGTATTAACGAGATGAGCATGTATCATGTACAACACAGTAATCATGGGGGACTTCAATCTGTATCTCGATCAGGTAAACTAATTGAACACTAAATTTGTGGGAAATGGAGTTTCTGGTGTGTTAGAGACGGTTTTGTAGAGCAGTATACAAAGGAGCCAAGGAGAGGACATGATATTTTGGATCCAGCATTATATAATTGGAAAGGATTAATGAACAATTGTTAACTGTCATTTGGCATATTGCTGCTGCTCAGTGAGAATCTCACTGCTCCACTTATGAAAAGAATACAAGATAGACTGAGATGATCTCATAATGGAGATGGGCCTCGTCCAAATCTGCCCCACCATATCACAATCGCACATAATTCAGACCTCACCTTAAACCATACCCTGATAGGATCTAAACAAAAGAAGGTCATCAAAATAATCTATCATGGGAGATTTCTCTGTTGCGAAGGAATATTATGAAAAAAACAGCAAGTGGCAGAATGAAATTACACAGTGACAGAGAAAGGGATGGTGGGAGAGAAAGAGAAACTAAGTAAAGACAGGAGAAGACAAGATTGGAGAGCATGAGAGAGCGGGAAACTGAGAGATAGGTATGGACAGTGGTGAGGACAGACCCACCAAGGGAGGCAGGAAAGTGATAGGGAGGGAAGGAAGAATGAAGGGTGAGGAAAAGGATGGACAGAAGAGAGGGGTAAGATAGTCAGAGAGAGGTAGAAGGAAGAAGCACATATGGAATTAAACAGAGTTAGAAAGAAAACTATATATAGATAACAGTGTGCAGGGTGAGAGAGGCACATACATTGAAAGAAAAAGAGGTACAGAGATAGCAAGATGAATAAAGAAACAGTGAAATGTGGAGCGAGGAAAAGAGAGATGCACACGCAGACAGAATGTGTTTGATCTTTTCAGCAGCTGCCTATTGAATGCAGTTAAGGTTGGTGAAGACTTCCTTCCGGTACGGGTAAACAAAGTGCTTCTTACGTTAACAACTGTAATCCTGAGACAAGCTGACAGTAAGTGTGTTTCACAGTGGGTGTGTTAGAGACGGTTTTGTAGAGCAGTATACAAAGGAGCCAAGGAGAGGACATGATATTTTGGATCCAGCATTATATAATTGGAAAGGATTAATGAACAATTGTTAACTGTCATTTGGCATATTGCTGCTGCTCAGTGAGAATCTCACTGCTCCACTTATGAAAAGAATACTAGACTGAGATGATCTCATAATGGAGATGGGCCTCGTCCAAATCTGCCCCAACATATCACAATTGCACATAATTCAGACCTCACCTTAAACCATACCCTGATAGGATCAAGGCCCTAATAGGCCTTGTGAGTTTCAAACTTCTCTCACAGCGAGCACCACTGGTTGGGCCAGAATTTATCGCCAACAAATTCAAGGAGGTCCTCAAGAAGGTGGTGGGGAGCCACTGACTTGAACCAAACATGGTGCTGTTAGGAAGGGAGTTACTTAGAATGTATACAGTGCAGCAGTGTGTCAAGATGGGATATCTTGTCGTTCACGTCACTTGATCAGGTGACAACTGTTTCTTTCAGGTCCCAAGTTGCCACATGGGTTGGTGTTTGTTGAGAGTGTTCAAGCTGTATACCCTGACTGACTCTCCAATGTTCATCTCTGTTGATGGGTTAGCAGTCTTGTCAAAATGAAATTTGCTTTTCTGCCATTTCATGTTGATTTTTTCACCTTAACTTCTGGCTTCAGCTGCTTTTTTGTTTTTGGAAGAGTAGTTGGTGTGTGGCTTGATATTAACCTTTGTACTGGACTACGCTCCCAGTCTTCAGTCAATGTTCCTCTATTTGAGGACTGCCTTATACAGTTGACAATTTTCACTGCTGCCTCAGCCTATCCATTTGACTGCAGGTAGTGTGGAGATGACATGCGGTGTTGCATTTCCCAATTGTTTATGAAACAATTGAATTGTTCACTCATGAAGTGAAGGTCAGTGCCTCAAGTGACTCATCACCGTGTTGGGAATGTTGTAAAGGCTGAGGTGTCCTTTTCAGGAGTTCGGTAATCTCAGCAGTAATCAGCTCCCTGATTCACCACAGAATTAAACAATAAGTCCAACCCTCTAGCAATAAAGGCCAAAATTACACTCACCACCTTTATTACCTGCTACACCTTCATGCTTATGTTTTGTGCTCTTTATTCATGCATGGGACACGGACATCGCTGCTCGTGCCTTTTCCTCATTGCCCAGAAGGCAGTTCAGAACATTGCTGTGGGTCTGGAGTCACATATAGGCCAGTTGCAGCTTCCTTCCCTAAAGGACGCTACTGAACTAGATGAGGTTTTCCAACAATCAACAATGTTCCTTATTAGATGCTTAATTCCAGATTTTTATTGAATTAAAAATTCTACTATCTGCCATGCGGGTTTCAAACTTGGGTTCTCCAAACTGGGTCTCTGGACAATACCACTAGGCCATCACCTCTCCCCATTCACAAGAACAACCAGGCTTTGTCTGCAACAGTAGTAGATTCGCTAACTTTAAGTACATTTAAGTCATCATTGGACAAGCATATGGACGTACATGGAATAGTGTAGGTTAGATGGGCTTCAGATCGGTACGACAGGTCGGCACAACATCGAGGGCTGAAGGGCCTGTACTGTGCTGTAATGTTCTATGTTCTAAGGTCCTTCTATCCTTCTCCAGGCTCTCTCCATTTCAAGAACAGCCTGCCTTTTAATTCTTCCCACCAAGGTGAATGACCGTGCACATTCCTATATTAAAACCCATACGCCATTTTTTTTACCCAATCACTCAACTTATCAATATTCCCTTTCAGACTCCTCATTTCCTCTTCACAACCCTCCCATTTATTTTTGTGTCATCAGCAAAGCTGGACACATTACACTGCCCGCCCCTCTAAGTCATCAACATAGACAATAACTAATTGAGGACCTAGGACTGATCCTTGTGGCATTCCACTGGTTACATCTTTCCAACCTCAACAAGGCCCATTAATCCTGACTTTCTGTCTTCTGTGTGTTATCCAATCCTCAATGCACATTAATGTAATCCTCCTAATGACACAGTTCTTATCTTGCACAATAAATGTTTATTTATTGATACCGAATATCTTCTGAAAATCAAAATACGCTACATCTGTGTCTCTTCATCATCTCTGCTTGTTATATCCTCATAGAATTGTAACAGATTTGTCAAACATGATTTCCCATCACAAAACCATGCTTTCTCTATTTGATCGTGTTAAACATTTCTAAATGTCCTGCTATTTCTTCCTTAATTGTGGAATCAAGCATTTTCCCAATGACAGATGCCAGGCTAACTGGCCTATAGTTTTCAGCTTTCTGTCTTCCTCCCATCTTGAAGAGGGGCATCACATTAGCTGTTTTCTAATCTGCTAAAATTCTCCCAGAATCCAGTGAATTCTGGAATATTTTGACCAATGCCTCCACTATCTGTGTAGCTATTGCTTTAAAAACCTTCGATGAAGACCATTCGGTGAAGACAACATGTCTGCTTTCAGTCCCATTAGTTTGTCACATACTTTGTCCCTTTGAATAAGACTGTTAGAAGATCTTTCCACCTATTAGCACCATGTTTATCTGTTACATTTGCATTGCACTGCCCTCCTCTAAGAAAGCCAATAGAAAATATGTTAATCTGCCATTACCCTATTCCACATTTTCAATTTCCTGGTTGCACCTTCCAAAAGTCCCACATTCTAACTGCTGCCTTTCTGTTAATATTCCCTTAAAAAAAGCTTTTTCAAAAAAACAAATTCAGCTTATACGATCTCTTACTATTTTTATTTATTCACTCATGGGACATGGGCATCACTTGCTCAGCCAGCATTTATTGCCCATCCCTAGTTGCCCTGGAAAAGGTGATGCAAATGATGTGCTGTACAGGTTGACCCACAATGCTCTGAGGGAGGGAATTCCAGGACTTTGACCTAGTGACAGTGAAGGAACGATGATATTCTTCCAAGGCAGGATGGTGAGCGGCTTAGAGTCAAACTTGCAGGGAATGGTGTTCCCATGTATCTGCTCCCCTTTTCTTTCAGGATGGAAGTAGTAATGGGTTTGGAAGGTGCTGTATAAGGGTCTTTGGTGAATTTCTGCAGTGCACTTGATTTTATTTATTTATTGTCACATATATTTTGTTACAAAATATAGTGAAAAGTTTTATATAACTTCATCACGCTTAGCGCCATCTTAAAACAGAAAAAAAACCAAAGCATAGAGTATAAAGGCAGGAAAATAAAGGAATAAAGAAAAGGTGATCAACGTTCCTGTCCTTCCTGTTATGTGTTCCTGGTTGCCAGGCACAAATCCCTTTGTTGTGCCGCTGCCTCCGAAACAAAAAGATTTAGATTTTATTGCCACGTGTACTCAAGTACAGAAGGACAGTGAAAAGTGTATACTGTCACCATACATGGGACCATCTTAGGTACTTAGGTATAAAAAAAGCTTAGTACAAGGTAGTAAGACAAACGAGAATGAAAAAGTTAAGCATTTTTTCAGAGAATAGTAGAAAAATAAAGAAGTAGGTTATAGTTTACAATAAAGTCTTTCATGTTTTAAACAAGGAAAATAAAGAAAATCGCCAGAAGTTCAACAGTCTTTGAGTCCTCTGCTTATCTTGCTCTCCGGGGAACTCATCTGTCTGTTCTCAGAGCAGCTGCTGCAGACACCATCGCTGCTGTTGAAACTACCACCTCTCCATTTTCCCCTGGTGCCTCAGGAACATGCCTAGGCCAGATCCACTCGCACACTGAGCCAAGATACCGCCATGAGCCACCAAGAGGCCATGCCCATGGCCTGCTATCAGCCGCAGAGACACCAAGCAGAGAGGCACCGAGGAACTGGGCCTGGGTCCCACCTCAAGGCTGACAGCTGCCACAAACCACAAGCAACCAGGCCCGTGACCCGCCACAAGCCACTGGGAGCCCAGGCCTGAAATTACCGAGTGGACAAAGTGGGGAGAAAAAGAGAAAGAACCAGAAGGAGCAGTGGAGCTCCAGTTGGAACGTCTTATTCCACCACCATTTTGACCAAAATTTACTCCTCTTTGGCATCCTCTCACCTCCACCGACGCTCCCACTACTGAGTCCTCGCTGGGCCACTCCAGTGCAGATGCCACTGACACCGGGTACTGCACTGGCCCAAACTCACTGATGCAGGTGCTGCTCATACTGAAGTATCTCATCCTAGGCCTAAACTCACCTCCACCACTGCCTCCATGAATCTGTGCTGGATACTGCTGGCAACCCAAACTTGCCACACCACAGCAGGCATAAGTCATTCCTAGGACTGCCTTGTCAATGTAGAAGTCTTCTGGAACCCAAAATCGCCTCCGATGCAACCATGAGCACACGCTGCTGGGCCCACTCACTGCCGCTGTACTGAGCTCTTCAACAAGAGGTAAGTAAAATAACATGGAGAAAAAGAAAAAGAGACAAAAAGAAGAAAAGAAATAAAAAGCATAAAAAACAGAAAAAGCAGACAGGCCCTGGGCTCACAAGTACAAACTCCACGACCATCTTACTGGAAGACCAGCCAGAATCTTGTAGATTCTTGTATCTTGTAGACAGTACACACTGCTGCTACTGAGTGTCGGTGGTGCAGGGAGTGGGATGTTTGTGGATTGGGGCCAATCAAGCGGCTGCTTTGTCCTGGATGGGGTCAAACTTCAAGTGTTATTGGGGCTGCCCCCATCCAGGCAAGTGGGGAGTGTTCCATCACACCCCTGACTTGTGCCTTGTAGAAATGGACAGACCCACTGTACTCACACTCACTCCCTGCTGTGTACATGCTCACTCCCCACACAAGATCACTCCCCTATGTGTACAGACCGCTGTGTACACACAGGCTCACGCCCTGGTGCACATTAAAACACATATACACAAACACACGCACACACTCTCTCACTGTTTGCGTACACACATACACTCACACCTCACTGTGCACGCGCACAAGCCACTACACAGCACAAATACATTTTAATTACTTTTCACTTCGGTATGAAATCTCACTTCAATCATTGATTTGTTAAGATGATGGACTCCATACAGTTACAGGATTCAGTGTTCATAAGCTCAAGAACACAACAATAAGATTCTCTCAAGTCTTTTAAAAACAAAAGTCACCCAACGGCTGGACTGTTAAAGGAATTTGTTTCTCTTCCTGATTAGATCTTGATTCAAATGTCCTGTGTCTCTGCAATCTGCTCACCTAATTTAACCCATTTAGACCCAATACATACTTAAAATCTCATGCAGCACAGAGGTAACTCATTAAAATTCAACTATTCACCCCTCAACGTGATCCCCCCAACCCAAACTGGTCTGAATGAGGGGAATTTTCTCAGAAGGCCTGACTGTGATAAGGGAGACACAGAATGAGAAGAAGTGAGATGCAGGAGATAGAGGATGGGAGTGCAGGAGGAAAGGGTGGGAGCAGTGAGTAACAGAGATAGGGCCTGGCATAGAGTTGGAGGGAAGAGGAGGATGGGAGGCAGATGGGTGGCAAGGAGAGAGATGAAGAGGGAGCCCAAGATAGAAACCATAGAAATAGACCTTTTTTTTAATATACAAAGAGCAAATTCCCGAACTTTGAGTGAAAACAATTGAAACCCTGAGCCCCAACCAATGTCACATCATGACTGTTTAAAACGTGCAGGAAACATTAGCAGTGTCACATCGGCAGGACAAAGGCTGCTTTCACACAGTTAGCCTTGCCCTCCTCTCTCTCAAACACTCCTTTATCCTCTGGGACTGACAGCAGGGGCACTGTGACAGCTACTGCCCCCTCCCCCACACTTGCTCCTCCCTATTTAATAGGTAACCTTCGACCTGCTAAAGACAACCCCTGCTTTGTGTCTCAGACAGGAGTCCAATTGTCCACCTCCCTGTGGACATAGGGCTGCAGGCACCTCACTCAGAATCGCTTCTCCTCAGGGAGGCTTCCAATCAGCAGCTCCTTGTTTCCAAAGTCCCAGTACGCAGTCATGTGAAAGCTCATGTTTGATAAAACCACCAAATACTCCAGGAACGAAAAGGCTGTGTAAACTGCCGAGAGAGAGAGAGAGAGAGAGAGGCACAACATCAGGGGTCAGATCATACTTGGGGACTGCCTGAGAGACAGCACAACTTTAAATAGTTTCTGAATGCAGGATTTTCACTGCTTCCTTGTACACAGCAGGATCCTGGTATGGAAACTGAGACAAAAAGAGAAGAGGATTGATGTGTACACTGGTAAGTGGTGGGCATGAGGCAGACAGCAGGAGAGAGGGGGATCCTCTGTCCTCACGTAGACCATTAGTATAGGGATGTCATGGGAATGTCAGTGGTTGAGGAATCACAAGTTTCTGGGAACATGATATGGAATCCTACCATAACAGCTGGTGAAATTTCAATCAACTAAAGCAATAGAGACTATGGTCACTATCACAGATTGTCAGGAAGAATTCATCTGGTTCACTAATGCTCCTTAGGGATGGAAATCTGTTATCTTTATCCGATCTGGCCTAGATGTGACTCCAGGTAGTGTAGTTGACTCTTAATTATCCTCAGATGGCCGAGGTAGCTGTTGAGCGATAACAAACGCCTACGTAACATCTGCACTATGGGAACTGGCTGTCTTGCAGATGGGGGTCAAAGTTGTCCAGGAGTCTGCAGGCAGCTGGGGAATCTGACTGAGGATCTACAGGCTTTGGCTTTGTGTCACGTGGGACGTCAGCTTATGTTTATTACTCAGGTCATCTTTTGTTTGTTTCACTTTCTCACTTTCCTTCTCATTTTGTTGTCCTTGGGTATCAAAACACTGGGATCTTTCTGACAGACTTTAGCTGTGCCTGTTTCAGTCCAGGGCAACAGTCTCCAAGGAGCTGACATGATTTCAAAGCCAGTCAAGTGAAGCTGAATCAAAATTAAACCGGGAAATAAAACACCCTGCATTCAGCTGGATATCGAACATAACTGTAACACACTCAGACTTGCTCCTCAGTAATATCAGGAGGTTACAGCCAACACTGCGAGCTGTCCCACAGACTAATCTGATTAAATCATACACTCAGAATCATACCTCACAGACAATGTCCCAGCCACCACCATTACCATCCCTGGATATGTCCTGTCCCACTGGCAGGACAGACCCAGCAGAGGTGGTAGCACAGTGGTATACAGGTGGGAGACAGTTATCCTGGGAGTCTTCAACTTTGACTCCATGAAGTCTAATGGCATTGGGTCAACTATGGGCAAGGAAGCCTCCTGCTGATTACACGTACTGTCCTCTTGGCTTATGAGCCAGTACTCTTCCACATTGAACAAAAGTTGCAGGAAGAATTGAGCGTGGCAAGGGCACAAAATATATCCTGGTGGGGAATTTCAATGTCCACCACCAAGATTAATCATTAGTGCTGCGGCCGAGCCAAATTGGTTGGGTTCTAAAGGACAGAGTGATAAGACTGGGTCTGTGGCAGGTGGCGAGGGAACCACTATCCTTGCCAATCTGCCAGCTGCAGTTGCCTCTGTCCATGACAGTCCTGCTTTTGCATTGAGAATAACCTCCATCGTGTTGTGTGGCACTATCACTGTGTTTAATGGGACAGATTTCGCACAGATCTAGCAACTCAAGACTGGGCATCCATGAGGCACTGTGGGCCATCAACAGCAGCAGAATTCTATTTCAGCACAATCTGTAACCTCATGGCCCGGCGTATCCCCCACTCAACCATTACCATCAAGCCAGGGGATCAACCCATGAAGGCATGAAAGGATCATCATTAGGCATACCTAAAGATGAGGTGTCAACCTGATGAAACTACAAGACTATTAATGTGTCAAACAGCAAAGCAGCAAGTGATAAATCTATGTGATCCCACAACCAACAGATCAGATCTAAGATCTGCAGTCCTGCCACACCCAGTCATGAATGGTGGTGGACAATTAAACGGCTCACTGGAAGAATATCCCCATCTTCACTGATGGAAGAGACCAACACATCAGTGCATAAGATAAGGCTGAATCAAAGGTCTTCAGCCAGAAATGCTGAGTGAATGATCCACCTCAGCCTCCTCTGAGGGTCCCCAGCATCACAGATGTCAGTCTTCAGCCAATTTGATTCACCCCACGTGGTATCAAATAATATTTGTAAACATGAGATACTGCAAATGCTATGGTTCCTGACAATATCCCGGCAATAGTACTGAATGCCTGTACTCAAAATCAGCACAAATACTTCCATCTAGACGGACAAGGGCAGCAGATACATGGCAACGCTACCAATTGCAAGTTCCCCACCGAGCCACTCACTATCCTGATTTGGTAATGTATTGCCGTTTCTTCAATGCCACAGGGTCAAAATCCTGGAATTGCCTCCCTAAGGGCATTGTGGGTCAACCCACAGCGGTTCAAAAAGGCAGTTCACCAGCACCTTCTCAAGGGGCAACTAATGATTGGACACTCACATTACAAACAATAACAAAACAAACAAGTGCTGACTCTCACCTCCAGTTTCACAGTACGCGTTGTGTCTGAAGTAGAAACACAAAGCGATGACAAATGAGCTCAAATTGAAGATGAACAGCCTCTGCTTCCAGCTCAGAGAGGTTCTCTCCTATCATGAGAGGAGGGGGATTAGGGTGGGGAATAAACAGAGGTGGGAGAGGGAGGACGCAGGGAAAGGTGAGTGGAAATGGGAGGGGAGAGAGAATAAGGTTTCGTAATTCAAATATACAATCATCTCAACAACACTGATGAAAGGTTCTGCTCATTAATTCAGAGAGGGAGGTGAATGGGGTTAGGGGAGAGAGGGAACCGGGGAAGAGAGGGAGAAGGACAGCAAGGTGAAGGAAGAGAGGAGAAGGTCATGGGCAGAGAGGGATGGAAACGAATGGGGGGAGGGGAGAAAGAGATATAAAGACAATCAAGAGTGACAGGGACATGTAACAGTTTCAGGAGTTGTGCAATCAGGCCAATTTTATGGAGGTAGAACTCAGATTATTATCTCACCGAATGGTGGAACAGACTTAAGGGGCTGATTAGTCTGTTCCTGTTCCTATGTTCTTATTTTCAACCCCTCAAGTTGGCTGTATGACATTAGGTCATGGCTGATTATCTCTTCAATACCAGCCCCCATATCTATCAATGTCATGAGGAACTGGAAACCCATCAATCTCGGTCTTGCATTGTCCCAGTCAAGCAGCTTCCACAGTCTCTGGGGTAGAAAATTATAAAGATTCACCACCATCTGAGTGAAGATGTTTTTTCTCGGCCAAGTCCGAAGTGACTTACCCCTTATATGGGACCGTTTCCCCTGTTTCCAGACTCTACAGTCAGAGAAACATCCCTCCTACTCTGTACAAAGCCTGGTTAAAGGTCACTTCTTTTCATTCTCATTCTACATTGACCCCATCAAACACTCCCAAGACATGGACGGCATGGAGTTAGATGCAGAGTAAAGCTCCCTCCACACTATCCCCCATCAAACACTCCCAGGACAGGGACAGCATGGGGTTACAAAAACAGACGTTGCTGGAAAAGGTCAGCAGGTCTGGCAGCATCTGTGAAGAAAAAAATCAGAGTTAACGTATTGGGTCCAGTGACCCTTCCTCAGAACTGATGGTAGCGAGGAAAATGTCAAGGGAGGCGGTGGGGTAGGGAGTAATGGATAGATAGAGCCCAAAGAGACAGAAGAACAGTTGCACAAACAATGGAGTTGATAGTGAACTAGTTGAGGAGGGTGAATAGTTATTAATGGGGACTTTTAGTGACTATGACAGGGGTGTGTAATGGCAGGCTGTGTGATAACAAGGCCTGGTGTGTGGGGTGGGGAGGCTGGGATATGGGAGAGTTTAGGCCGTAAAATTATTGAACTCGACATGGAGTCTGGAGGGCTGCAGGGTCCCCAAGCAGAAAATGAGATGTTGTTCTTCCAGCTTGCACTGAGCTTCACTGGAACACTGCAGCAAGCCAGAGATAGAGATGTTGGCCAGGGATTAGGTGTGTTAAAGTGGCGGGAATGGGTAGTTCAGGGTCTTTCTTGTGAGCAGAGCGTAGATGTTCTGCGAAGCGTTCACCCAGTCTACGCTTCGTTTCCACAGTGTAGAGAAGACCACATTGTGAGCAGCGAATGCAGGAGACCAGATTCTGGGAAGTGCAGGTGAAGTGTTGCTTCACCTGGAAGGTATGTTTGGGCTCTTGGATACTGGGGAGGGAGGAGGTAAATGCACAGGTGTTGCACCTTTGCCGGTTACAGGGGAAGGTGCCATAGGGCTGTGCGGAGGTGTTGGGGGTGAAGGAGGTATGGACTAGGGTGTCCCAGAGGGAACGGTCCCTACGTAAGGCGGACAAGGGAGGGGAGGGGAATATGTGTCTGGTAGTGGCATCTTGCTGGAGGTGGTGGAAATGGCGCCTGATGATCTTCTGCATTTGGATGCTGGTGGGATGGTAGGTAAGGACAAGGGGAAACCTATCGCTGTTGTAAGAGGGAAGAGGGAGATGGGTTGGACCTGGTTGAGGGCCCCATCAACAACGGAGCTGGGAAATGCTCAAGTGAGGAAGAAGGTGGATATTTCAAAGGCTCCCTTGTTAAAGTTGGCCTCATCTAAACATACACGATGGAGACAGAGGAACTGAGAGGATGGGAAGGAATCTTTACAGGAAGAGGGGTTAGATACAGTTAGCATGAGGTTAGATAGAGTAAAGCTCCCACTGCACCGTCTCCATCAGAAATAGTTTAAGGGTACAAGTAGCAGGACCATTTTCTCAAGAAAAGACATTTGAGGTCGAGCTGAATCCCACCCACATTTCCCTTCCCCCTCGGGCAGATTCCAGCTGAGTGCGGCACTGAACTCTGACCTTCCCTCTCTCTCACTCCAGCAGGACGAGGAAAACCACAGATTGCACTCTGTCCTGAGCTGAGAGGGAACTGAGAGATGGATTGCATCAGTTATAGGCCATCTGTGACAAGCACACATCCTGTCGAGGAGTCTACCCTGCCACGTCACAGAGAAAAATTAGACCCAACCATTTTGTGTCAGCAATGGACAGAATTTACTCATGGTCCCGTGCTTGATTCTCTCTGAAGGGACAGAGGGCCACTTCCTGAGACTCTGGTATGGGTCACTTGCCACCAGTGACTGCTGTTCTGATCCCAGCTGATGTTATTACTGGTCAGGACAATAGCAGACTGAAATCTAGCTTGTAAGGTCATATTTTGTTTAATTGTTGGTGTTTATGAGCTGATCTTTCACTGAAACACAAACACACAGTGCTACAGAATCAATTTAAATCAGAGATTTGTTACACAAAAGAAATGAAGAAAATAACAGAATAAACCAACCTATTGACAGATAATACAAGCTTGAAACACATGGTAAAATACGATCCCAGTGATTCTAACAGCACTCTTTCACATAATCAAACCAAGAGAACCTGTTTACCTGCTACTTGTATAGGACCTAACATAATTAATACAGATAAATTCTTCGCTAAGTTTTCACACAACTGAGCTGAGACTTTCTCAGTTTCACATAATCCCTTCAGGGTTTTAGCCAACACTTCTAGTCTGGAACTTTCAAACTGCATTCCTTACACTGAAGCATTTTATTTCTTAACAGTTCTAAACTATCTACTTTCTTCATGAATCCAACATCAACGAAATGCTCTGCAAAACCAAAACCAAAAAGCTTTCTTCAAGCTATGGGAGTTTCTCCTAAGCCAAAGCCGATAAAATTCAAACCGATCTAGACAAGTTAGATGCAGGAAGACTGTGCCTGATGGTGGGGGAGTCCAAAACCAGAGGTCATTGCTAAAGGGCAGAGGGTAAACCTTTTAGGATCGAGGAGAAATTACTTCACCCAGAGAGTAGGGAGACTGTGAAAATCATGAACACAGAAAGTGGTTGTGGCTAAACAAGAAGGAGACAGATATAGTAGCTGTGACGAAAGTGATCGACGGACACGGTGGGAGGACGGGTTCAGGGTATCAAGCTCAGAGATCAACAAGATCTTAATGAATGCAATGTCGAATTAAGGGGCCATATAGCCTACTCCTGCTCCTATCTTCTATACTTCTATGTTTAAATGTAAAGCAAAATCCTTCTAATCCTTCTAATTGAAGAAACTATTGATTCTGCAGTGAAATAAATTACACTGTTTACTTTGTTTCCGCATAAAACTCTTCCAATGTTAACAAGTTCCCATCAGCCTTCAAATATAATACCTCTTATTCTTTTCAAACAAACTTTGGCTTCAGAAAGCTTTACAAGTTATTCAATAAAACTCTTCTCAGATATAGGCCAAAGCTCACATGACACTAGTTCAAAATCCAAACTCTAAATGATATAACCTATATATAAACCACACGGCTTACATCATGCTGTTTCAGAGCAAGTGTGGCCAAAGGATGGGATATTTACCTTGTAATCAGCCTGTCATTGATTTAGGTCCAATTCCAAATAATGGAACACTTATTCCAGGCTGCCACTACTAGAGCAGCACCAGGTCAGTTTTGACGGGGTGCCGGACTGTCAGAGTGTCAATACTGAGGGAACGCTTTACTGTCGGAGGGTCAGTACCGAGGGAGAGCCGCACTGTTAGAACTGCCACTTTACGATAAGATGTTAAAGTGATGCTGTTGCTGCCCATAGGATGAATGTACAAGTACCAAATGCTGCTGCTGGGAGAAGTGCATGGGGCTTCTCCCTAGGTACTGGCGAAGAGTTACCTCTCAGCAAACATCATAAGAAACTAGCCGCCCGATCATTCCATGTTATTGGTTGTTGGATCTTGTTATGTGCAAACTTACAACATTGACTACACCTCAAAAACGGCTTCATTGTCTGTCCCTCACTTTAACATTTTGAGGATGTGAAAAGTGCCACAGAAATACAGGCTTATTTTTCTTTTCAGAGATAAGAGGGTGAATTGTGATATTTTGGAACGGTCTGCAGGACAATTTATTTCCAATTGAGAGTCACATGCCTGAGATGTTAACTTGGTTTCTCTCTCCACAGGTGCTGACAGACCTGTTCAGTATCTGCAGCAATTTCTGGTTTCATTTCAGTCGAAATGGAGAATGTATGTGAAGACTGAAGACTGAATAAAAATTCAACCCTCAACAGCAAAATAAATGAACACACTTCTCTATATTTTGTTTTAAAAAAAAAGCTCCTAAGGTGTCTGGGCCAATCATACACACAGCCTGCTCCGCAAACTCCCATCTAAAACATAACATCGACAAATTATGCTGGAGGCTTTTTTTAACAAAAACACCAAAGGAAGTGTTGGAGGCTGCAAGTTAGAAATAAATAGCTGCACAGAGTCAGTGAGGTTTGTGCAGAGTGTCACATGCAAACATAATTTGAGCAAAATATCTTGTTCAGAATGGCCATGCTTCACACATTCCCAAAGTCGCCAAATAAAAGTGCAGACACGTTCGTGACCAAATGAGAACAGCATCGGGGTGTGGGTAGGGGTGGTGAAGGGGGAAACGGCACAGTGGGGTTAGGGAACTAAGGATTCTGCTCTGTCAGCTTGTATGTGCAGCCTCTGCAAATTATAGTTCCTGGGGCCCAGCATTCTGCATGATGACTGTTCCTCCTTTACGGCTCCATTTCACAACCATTTCACACATGATGCAAAAAATACGCAACGACAGCAGCCCAGCATCACGCAGCCTTTACTGGTAGGGTATAGATAGACCTAATGCACTTATAGCAACTGCAGCCAAGTTTAGCTGATGCAGGAAGGGATTGGCTGCCTGAGGCCTGAGCTCCCAGCATCAGAATGGTGTGGGTGGGGGGGTGCACAAGTCAAGGCATTCCCTCCCCGCCATCAACCCTCAGCCTAACACTCAGTTTGGTCCTGTGGTGGAAGCGAATGCAACCACAGAGACCAACTCGCCCCCTCCCTATGGGTAAGTCCATACTCACTTCAACAGCCTGGGAAACATCTGGAAAGACATTATCTCAGATGGTCTGCATTGTGATAATTCCATCATCACCCACTCATTACTAACCCTACAACATTTACACTGGCTTAGCTATGTACATCAAATGACCATATACCCAAAGGCCTAGCCTTTCGAGCCCTACCCACTTGTGAAGGATTTATCTCAGCAGACAAACTGTTGCTGATGCAATATATAGATAAAATCAGCAAAAAACAGAAACAGGAGCAGGCCATTCAGCCCATTGAGCTGCTCCACCCCCTTTCAATAAGACCATGGCTGATCTGATCGTGGTCTCAACATCACTTTCCTGCCTGTCCCCAAAAGCTCTCGTCAATCAGAAGTCTGTCTAACTCAGCTTTTAAATTTTGAACGATGCAGCGGTTGCTGTCACTTCAGATAAAGAATTCTAAATCTATTCTGACTATTTCCTGTCTGTTAGCTAACCCTCTGTGTGAGCTAATACCTCACCACCAACAATGTGAGCTCTTATCTTGTGCAGCAACCTTTTAGTGACAGTTTATTGAGTGCCTTTTGGAAATCCCAACGCACCACACCCACTCGCTCCCCTTCTACAAGATTAAAGAGATTGTTTTTTCCAACACCCAGTGGATGAGCAGAAATTCCCCTCAGGGTTTTTCAGTTCCCGCTCCAAGATAGCCTCAAGTTCCTGACTCCGTCGTTCTCCCTGGCAACAGTCTGGGATTAAACCAGTCTCCCGGAAACTTAATGTCACGTGACCTGAGATGAGCTTCCTACTTAATATTCATGTCACCACTAAGGCAGCCTACTTCCACTTCTGTCAATTACTCAATGCCATCCCGGTTCCAGCTCATCTGTAACTGAAGCCCTCATCCAAAGAACATGAAGAAACAGGAACAGGAGTAGGCATGTCGGCCCTTCAAGTCAGCTCCACCATTCAATAGGATCATAGCTGATGTGACACTCCTCAAATCCACTTTCCTGCCCTTTCCCTGTAACCCTGGAATCCCCGACTGTTCAAGAATCTAACTCGACCTTAAATATCCACAAGGTTATAGAGAAACCAGGCCTCATTTGTATAATCCCTTCTCATAGGATAACACCTGAAACCCAGGAATCATTCTCATAAGCCCACGTTGTACTCCCTCCAAAGCCAGTCTATCCTTCCTGAAGTGTGGTGCCCAGATCTGCGCACTGTACTTTGAATGAGGTCTGACCAAGGTTTCATTCCATTAAAAGGTAACATAGAAATATAAATTGTGGTTGTTAATTGTACCAATCAACCACTCGCTGAATGCAGTCACTTATTGATACTTTAGAATGTAAGTTATCCGGTCCAGGGGACTTCTCAACCTTTATCTCCACCCATTCACAAGTCTTTATTCTTTAACTAACATTTTAAGTTCCTGTGAAAAAAAACACTGACATAAGATTTAATGTTTCTTCCTTGTTTACTCTCTCATCTGTCTTTTCCCTCTTCCGTTTTTTAGCCATCCTAATTTATTCAACCTTTTTTCAAATTATGTGTTCTTCCTCTCAATCTGATACTGGCCCTGACTAGGGAATTGAAATTCTGTGCTTGGCCAAGGGGGTGACATTGTTTCTTAATACATGTGCTTAATGGATTTGCTTAAACAACAGGGGCAGACTGGTATAAGTATGGGCTCAGGGAATGTGTGTTCCTGCTCCACCTCAACCTATTACTGAGAAAATCATTTTGGAAAATGGTGAGAGCTGGACAGCACTGAAGCAATGATCAAACAATCCAGCCTCCAGATGCACAAATACATTCACACCCACACTCCAGACACCACTGTACATATCATACATAAGGGGCAATTAGGGATGTATACAAGTGATCCATACATATGCACATTCCCTCCACTCACAGCCACAGGTGACAAATGCAAAGAGACAAGATCCTTCATCGAGCAACCTCACTGCTCCTCTAAAGTGGCTCAATATCACCCTCTCATGGCAACTCAATGAATTACATGCCAATCATAGCCTGGCAATTCCCACTCTGTAGGGTCTGTTATAGAACATAGAAAAGTACAGCACAGTACAGGGCCTTCGGCCCACGATGTTGTGCCGTGGAATAATCCTAATACAAAAATAAAATAACCTAACCCACATTTGCTGCAGTTTTGGTCGACAGGACTTCAGAAATGACACTGACTCTACTCTCCACACATCACTTAAAATATTTAGAAAAGCTGGAGTGGCAAAATACAGCCAAGATAGCTGAGTATCTTCTCATCATCATTCCAGAAGCATACACAACTCTGTCTCCCACTAGCTGTAGGGAGGTGGTGGAGGGCAAGGTGGAGTGGCATTTAGACACTGTGACACTTAGGCCATTTAGGACAGAGATGAGGAGGAATGTGAAAGGAGGCAATGGCGTAATGGCATTGTCAATGAATGACTAACCCAGGGACACAGGTTCAAATACTAAAACTGCAGGTGGAATTTGATGGCAGATTTCATTAAAAGTGTAATGATGACAATGAAACTGTTGCTCAATTCATAAAAAACAACTTAACAGTTCACTGACCTACGAGACAGACCAACAGCAATGTGGTTGATTTTTCATTGCCCCTGAAATGACCTTGTAGCAGTCTACATCAAACTGAAAGGAATGACACCCAACAGATCCTTACAATCAAGTGAGCCAAAAATGACAATGCCAAACTCAGCCCAGATAAGTCCCTGCCGAAGTCCACTTTAACAACCTTCGACAACTAATGCCAACATAAATGAGCAAACATCAGCTTGACACTGTCCAAAAAGGTTGATTCCATGGGTCTGACTATGCCCCACACTCTACAATCATCACCCCAGGTATGTCCTATCCTAATGGGGGGCAGACCCAGCAGAGGAGGTGTCCCACTGGTGTACATAGCTGCTGGACTGGGCATGCAACACATGGTGAGGGAACCAACAAGAAGGGGCGGCACGGTGGCTCAGTGGTTAGCCCTGCAGCCTCACAGCACCAGGGACCCGGGTTCAATTCCACCCTCGGGTGACTGTCTGTGTGGAGTTTGCACATTCTCCGTGCCTGCGTGGGTTTCCTCTGGATGCTCCGGTTCCTCACACAGTCCAAAGGTGTGCAGGTTAGGTGGATTGGCCATGCTAAATTACCCGTAGTGTTCGGGGATGTATAGATTAAGTGGGTTAAAGGGAGATGGGTTTGGGTGGGTGCTCTGAGGGTCGGTGTGGGTTGATGGGCTGAAGGGTCCGTTTCCATACTGTAGGGATTCTATGATTCTCCGAGGACAAAACACTTGACCTACGAGTCAATGCATGCCATCCAGACATAGACCTATTTATTCCCATTCTGTTTCCTGTCTGCAAACCAGTTCTAGATAAGTGCCAATATCATACCCCCATCCCAGTGATTTAACCGTGCCTAATAACCTCTTCTGAGGGACCTTATCAAAAGTTCTCAGAAAATCGAAATAACACTACACTCACTCACTGGTTCTCCCTTATCTATTCTACTCATTACTTCCTCAAAAAAATCTCCAGCAGTTTGTTAAAAATGCTCTGCCTTTCAGAAACCAACACAGACTTTGTCCAATCCTTTAAATGCTTTCCATCACGTCTTATAAAAGACTGTAGCATTTTCCCCACCACTGATGTTAAGCTAATTAAACTAAACAAAGGATTTTACATTGATCTTCATTTTTTATTAAGAACCTCTATCTTTTGATGGCACCTAAATATGAGCGTGCTCCCTCTTTTCAAATCCCAACACTGGAAGCACAAATCACACAGTGATTGCAAACCTTCAGATTGAACACCAGTCATTCACTACCCTGCCTGCCGTTACTTAACTTTTTCCCCATGGGACAGCCCCTACATCACTTGTCTTGGATAATAACTAGAACAAGTAACAATTTAGGAAATTAGCTTAAGTTTTAGAACATCAATTGGGGAGACAGAAAAAAATCATCAGACACCCAGAGAAATTTGAGTTAATGAAGCAGAGTCAGCACAGATGGGACAAGGCAGACTGGAGGAAGGGGGATATGGGAAGCGGTTGGAGGGGGGAAGATTTAATAGACGTGTATGAAGTTATGACAGATTTAGATAAGAAAGACAAGATGTTCACGTTCATGTTCAACATTGGTGACACAGATTTAAGATTTTGGGTAAGAAATGTGATGATGGATGTGAAGACAAACTATTTCACACAGCAACTGGCAATGATCTGGATCTCACTGCGTCTCAGGGGAGTGGGAGTGGAGACAATGAATGATGTCAAAACAAAATTGGACAGGCACTTAAGGGAAATAAATTTTCAGGGGATACAGGGATAGAGTGGGAGAGTGGGCCAGAGCAGATAGATCTATAGAGGGCCAACATATACCCAATGAGTCTCCTTGGGTGACTGATATGGACTCTATGGCCTGAAATAAGAGACAGAGACAGGGACACGGACAGGGACAGAGAGGGACATAATGGAAGAACAGAACCAATTACCTCTGGACTTACTGTGCTTTTCTTGGTCTGCTGCCAGATGACACAGGTGAGGATCATGTGAAGTATTGATGATCCCATGAAGGTGACAAAAGCTTTCTCATGAACCCCTGGAATGACACAATCAGGCATGATCAGGGGAACAGATCCTTCCTATTAACACCAAGGTATCGGTCAGAAGGAACTTAATACCACAAGAAAGACCCACAGCACCCTGCAATCCAAATAATATTCATGCCTAAACTAGGAACACTTGCAGTCGCATGTGGCTGGCTTGGTGTCCTTGGACTCACAGTGATTCTCTGTTGATGAAACATAGGTCAGGAGCAGCAACGCCAGGTTCTCCAGCATGTTGAAGGTGAAGTTGATGAAACAGAGGGGGCCATACCAGCGGCCGGGTGATGGGACACGGCGGTAGTGGTTCCAATATGCCAGTCCAACCAACAGCCGTGGTGCCGAGTGCAAGCCAATACAGAAACGCCAGACATAGCGCTGAGGAGTCTCCCCTCCAATAGCAGCACTGATTGACGGGAGGTAGTTGGGGACCTGAAAAATTAGAAAGAGTGCAGAGTGACAAGAACAAGAACTTGTGCGCAGGATTCCTACTTGAAGACCCTTTTACAGACTACAAGCTTCCTCAAAGCCCTTGGCAATCAGACAGTTGTGTGAGGGCCTGGACTGTGTTGAGAATTTCCAGTTGCAACCTGATAGAAAGGCAGCTTTTACTAATTTGCTGCTCTACACTGCATTATTGCATAAATACATTCTTCTTACAATCATTCACGTGACATGGTTTGTCACTGACTAACCTGCATTTATTGCTTGTCACTAGTTACCCGTGAGAAGGTGAGGGTGAGCTGCCTTCTTGAGCCGCTGCAGTCCATGTACTATAGGTAGACCCACAATGCCCTTACGGAGGGAATTCTATGATTTAAACCCAGCGACAGTGAAAGAATGACAATATATTTCCAAGTCAGAATGGTGCGTTGATTTGAAAGAAATTGTGGGTATTTATGTTCCCATGACCTGCTGCCCTTGCACCTTTAAACAGAAGTAAGTCATCAGTTTGAAAGAATATAAGCAGAAGTTGCTGGAAAAGCTCACCAGGTCCGGCAGCATCTGTGAAGAAAAAATCAGAGTTAGTGTTTTGGGTCCAGTGACCCTGCCTCAGAACAGTTCTGAGGAAGGGTTACCGGACCTGAAACATGAATCCTGTATTTTTCCTTCACTGATGTTGCTAGACCTGCTGAGGTTTTCCAGCAACTTTGTTTTTGTTCCTGATTTACAGCATCCACAGTTTTTTTTTGGTTTTTATCGGTTTGAAAGATGCTGTCTAAAGGTTTTGGGTAAATTGGGTAAATCACAGGGTTGATACAGAGAAGATATTTTCTCGTGTGGAGTAATCTAGAACTACAGTTTCAGAAATAAGGGGCCTCTTGTCTAAGACAGAGATGCAGGGCAATTGCTTCTTTCTGAGGATCATTCATGTTGGGAGTTCTCCTCTGCAGTGGAGGCTGAGTCACTAGGTATATTCAGGGCTGAATTAGACAATGAGGGACAGACAAGAAAGTGGAGTTAAGGCCAAATCAGTCCAGCCATGATCCTATTGCATGGCAGAGGAGACTTGAGGGCCGAGTGGCCTACTCCAATTTCTATTCGCTATATTGTAATAATACTTCAGCTTACCACCTGGGGGGAACCCATCACACTGATGATAATCTTGCCGACCTCAACAACAGGCATTAGGGCAAAACCATCACAACGATAGAATGACAGTGTGTCGATGATGCAGATGGAGTAAAAGTGAAACAGAGAGCTGATGTATTCAGATTGTTGACACAAACTCCTCCCCCAACAGCATGCTCCCACCCTAGCAAGAGAAAGTGAGGGTGACGCTCAGGGCCTTCAGAAAAGAAATCCAAAGGGATATCAAAGGAAATCTATACATTTAATGGTCAGTGAGAACCTGCTGTGAGCGAGTGAGTTGGAATAAGTTTAAATTAGAAAATGTATCATTTATAAAGAAGTAGCAGCTGCTTGGATTTCAAGAAGGAGCACAAGCAGAACAGGGGGTAAAATTAAATCAACTCAATTAAAATTATACACTGATGAAAACTTAAGTTATTGTAAGTGGTAGTGTTAGGATGCCACTAAGACTCATGGTAAGTATTAATTTATTCTAAGGATAACAAATAGCTTTTCAAGTTAAGGGATGACAGGTCAGTCAGGTCAAGTGGAGTGTACACCCTATGGAATGTGAGAAGTCATGACCCTACCCTGTGTCCCAGACAAATGCACCTGCAGGATGTGTCTCTGGCTGCACAAGCTTCAGCTCAGGATTTTCAGAACTAGAGCAGCAACAAGGTGAGGACTACGTGGATACCACATATAGAGAGATAGTTAAACTGCAGACTAGATATGCACAAGCCTTTGAACTGGTGATTAGTGTGTATCTGAAATTCATATCTCATCTTAAAAAAAAAAGTTACAGGCAGAGAGGGAGTTGGTGACTACTAGTCAAATAGAGTGACCAGGTGTGTAGACCAGGGTAGTGCAGGTTGATACTGATATTTATATTGATTTTTTCAGCCAAGGTCCTACATGGGAAACTGGTGAAGAAGGTAAAAGCACATGGGATCTAGAGTAACTTGGCACGTTGGATCCAAAATGCTTCATGTCAGGAGACGGACGGTGGTGGCAGAGCTGTTTGTGTGACTGCAGCCTGGTGTCCAGTGGTGTACCACGGGGATCAGGGTTAGGCCCCTTATTGTTCGTGATTTATATAAACAATATAGAATAAAATGTGAGAAGGCGTGCTAAGTAAGTTTTCAGACGACAGAAAGATTGGCCAGGTGGTTGACGGTGAGGAAGAAGGTTTTAAGTTAATGGCATAGATTATAAGAGCAGAGAGGTTATACTGGAGATGTATAAAACCTTGGTTAGGCTAAAGCTGGAGCACTGTGTGCTGTTCTGGTCACCGCACCATAGGAAGTACGTGACTGCATTGGAGGGAATGCACAGGAGATTCACCAGGATGTTGCCTAGAATGGACCATTTCAGAGACGAAGAGAGGTTGGATAAGTTCAGGTTGTGTTCTTTAGATCAGAGAAGGCTGAGGAGGGCCTGATAAAGATGTAGAAGATTATGAGGGGTATGGATCAGATGAATAGAAAGCAGCCGTTCCCCTGAGTTGAAGGGTAAACAACAAGGGGGCGTGATTTTAAGGTGAGAGGCAGGAGGTTTAGATGGGATTTCAACAAAAATGTTCTCACTCCAAGGGTGGTGGGAAATCTGCAATACACTGCCTGGGAAGGTGGATGCGGCAGGAAACCTCATTACTTTTAAATATTACTTGAATGAGCACTCAAAGTTCCATAACACTAAAGGCTATGGACCAAGAGCTGGAAAGTGGAACTAGTGTAGGTTTAGAGTAGTCAATCACATTGCTGTGAATGAGGAGTCAGATGTAAGGTAAGGAAATGTCCTTACTTTACATGTGACTCCTCATTCACAACAATCAGATTTTTTTCCCAAAATTCGACACATGGTCATTGTTAGATTCTTGATTCCAGACAATTTGAGGGCAGCACGATGGCTCAATGGTTAGCACTGTTGCCTCATGGCGCCAGGAATCCAGGTTCAATTCCACCCTTGAGCAACTGCGTGGAGTTTGCACGTTCTCCCTGTGTCTGCATGGGTTTCCTTTGGGTGCTCTGGCTTCTTTCCACAGTCCAAAGCTGTGCAGGTTAGGTGGATTGGCCATGCTAAATTACCCATAGTGCCCAGGGTGAGCAGGTTGGGTCAATAACCAAGAACTTGTCCTGGGCTTCCCACATAAATGCGATGGTCAAAAAGGCACAATGCCTCTTCTTCGTCAGGCAGCTCAGGAAATTCGGCATGTCCACAAGGACTCTCACCAACTTTTAGAGATGCAACAATGAAAGCATACTGCTCGGGTGCATAACGGCCTGGTATGGCAATTGCTCGGCCCAGGATCGTAAAAAAACTACAGAAGGTTGTGTGTACAGCCCAGGCCATCACAGAAGCCAACCTTCCATCTATGGACACCATTTACACTGCCCATTGGCACAAAAAGGCTGACAACATCATCAAAGACCCATCACACCCCAACATTGCTCTCCTACAACCTCTCTTCTGTCAGGGAGAAGGTACAGAAGCTTGAGTACACGCACCAGCAGGTTCAGGAACAGCTTCTTCCCTGCTGTTATTAGACTGGCAAATGGGCTCACTAACTTCAAATAATGTTGATCTCGCTAATGTTGATCCAGTCTAGCACACACCCTGTGCGATGAAACCTGTATGCCTCTGTCTAGTTTTCCTTTCACCCTATGATCTGTATGTCCTTGTCTACTATGATCTGCCTGCACCGCTTGTAAACAAAACTTTTTACTGTGCTTCAGTACACGTGACAATAAATCAATCATATCATTAATCATGGAAAATGCAAGTTTACCAGGATAGGGTGAAAGGGGCTGAGTCTGGGTCGGATGCTCTTAGAGGGGTGGTGTGGACTTGAGGGCCGAATGGCCTGCTTCCACGCTCTAGGGATTCCATGACTTTTACTGAATTCAAATTCCACAATCTACTGAGGCTGTATCTAGAACCTGGCTCCCCAGAACATTGTCTAGGTGTCTGGATTAATGGTCTAATGATAATACCACTAGGCCATCACCTCCCCCAAAGGTCCCTGTCAAGAAGATAAAATGCAGCTGCAGCAAAGCTATTAGCTATTGAAAGCTAATGGAATTTATCATAAGAGGATTTGAGTACAGGAGTAGCAAAGTATTGCTTCAGTTGTACAGAAGATGGTTAGAGCACACGTGGAGAACTGTGTGCAGTTTTGGTTTCCTTACACGGTAAGGGATCAGTTAGCCAGACAGCTTGTTTGTGATCTAAAAGCAATTTCATTTGCACCATGAAGCTCTCACTTTCTCAACCTCTCCTCTCCTCTCCCCTGAGGCATTGTGATCCTCAGGTTAAAGCACCTCCAGCTCTCTCTCTCTCTCTCTCTCTCTCTAATGAGAGAGCAGCTCTGCAGTCCTCGACACAATACCAACTTTACAATCTCAGGAAAGATATTACTGCCAAAGAAGGAATGCAATGAAGGTTCACAGAGTTGTTCCCAGAATGGCAAGACTGTCCTGTGAAGGGAAATTGAGCAAATTGGGCCTGTATTCTCCAGAGTTTTGAAGAATCAGAGAATTGATCTAACTGGAGCTTACAAAATACTTAAAGGATGGACAGGGTAGATGCAGATAAAAGGTTTTCCCTTGCTGTGGCTTACAGACTTATGGAAATGGGGAGCCTTAGCAAAACTGGAATCCATGGGAATCGAGGGCAAACTCTCCGATGGTTGCAGTCATCGTACCTGGTACACAGGAGGATGGTCGTGGTTGTTGGCCATCAATCATATCAGCTCCGGGACATCTCTACAGGAGTTCCTGAGGGTAGAGTCCTCGGCCCAAACATCTCCAGCTGCTTCATCAATGAGTTCCCTCCATCATAAGGTCCGAAGTGGGGATGTTCGCTGATTGTTGCGCAATATTCAGCACCGTTCATGACTCCTCAGATACTGAAGCAGTCCATGTTCAAACAACAAGATCTGGGCAATATCCAGGCTTAGGTTGACAAGTGGCAACTAACATTTGCACCACACAAATACCAAGCAATGATTGTCTCCAATAAGAGACAAATCTAACCATTCAACAGTGTTAACATCACTGAATCCTCCAATATCAACATCCGGGTCCAGAAACACAATTGGGCTAGCCATGTAAACACAGTGGCTATAAGAGCAGGTCAGAGGCTGGGAATGTTGCAGCAAGTAACTCACCTCCTGAATCCCCAAAGCCTGTCCAGCATCCACAAGGCACATGTCAGGAGTGTGATGGGACACTCCCCAGTTGTCTGGATGGGTGCAGCCCCAACAACACTCAAGAAGCTTGACCCCATCCAGCACAAAGCAGCTGCTTGATTGGCACCACATCCACAAACATCCCACTCCCTCCACCACCAAAACTCTGTAACAGCAGTGTGCACTATCTACAAGATGCACTGCAGAAATTCATCAGAGATCCTTAGATAACACTTTCCAAACCCACAAGCACTTCTATCTAGAAGGACAAGGCTGTGAGATACATGGGAATACCATACCTTGCAGGTTCCCCTCCAAGCCACTCGTCATCCTGATTTGTAAATATTTCACTGCTCCTTCAGTGTCACTGGTTCAAAATCCCGGAATTCCTCTCTTTGTGGGTCTTCCTACAGCACATGGACTGCAGCGGTTGAAGAAGGCAGCTCACCACCACCTTCTCAAAAGCAAATAGGGATGAACAACCAATACTAGCCAGCCAGACACGCCCTCATCCATGAGTGAATTAAACAGGAAGGGACTTGCCCTGAACAGGAAAATGGAGCTTCACGGGAGGGTGGGAGCAGCAACACCAGCATGGAGCAGATAAATTGAATAGTCTGTTTCTGTGCTGTAACTGATAGTGTAATTCCACGCAATATCAATGTAAAATTTTCAATCTTAATCCACCCTAACTAAATACACCAGTTACAGCCCCAAGCCATCGAACCTCACCTGGCAGTGTGTCGCTGTTGTCTCCTCGAAGTTAAACAGAATTGACCAAACAATGCAGAAGACGAAGCCAAAGAGCGGGCACATCACTGTGGCAACTGCCAAGACTGTGAACCGAAGACGCAGTAGCACTGGGTCTTTATCCAGGGGCAGGAACATGGGCAACAACCTAGAAATTGAAATAAAGACAAACATCCAAGAGCAACAGGAAATCATAGAACATTACAGCACAGTACAGGCCCTTCGGCCCTCGATGTTGTGCCGACCTGTCATACCAATCTCAAGCCCATCTAACCTACACTATTCCATGTACATCCTTATGCTTGTCCAATGACGACTTAACTGTACCTAAAGTTGGCGATTCTACTGCTGTTGCAGGCAAAGCGTCCCATTCCCTTACTACTCTCTGAGTAAAGAAACAACCTCTGACATCTGTCCTATATCTTTCACCCCTCAATTTAAAGCTATGCCCCCTCGTGCTCGCCATCACCATCCTAGGAAAAAGGCTGTCCCTATCCACCCTATCTAACCCTCTGATTATTTTATATGTCTCAATTAAGTCACCTCTCAACCTTCTTCTCTCTAATGAAAACAGCCTCAAGTCCCTCAGCCTTTCCTCGTAAGACCTTCCCTCCATACCAGGCAACATCCTAGTAAATCTCCTCTGCACCCTTTCCAAAGCTTCCACATCCTTCTTATAATACGGTGACCAGAACTGTACACAATACTCCAAGTGCGGCTGCACCAGAGTTTTGTACAGCTTCACCATAACCTCTTGGTTCCCGAACTCGATCCCTCTATTAATAAAAGCTAAAACACTGTATGCCTTCTTAACAGCCCTGTCAACCTGGGTGGCAACTTTCAAGGATCTGTGTACATGGACACTGAGATCTCTCTGCTCATCTACACTACTAAGAATCTTACCATTAGCCCTGTACTTTGCCTTCTGGTTACTCCTACCAAACTGCATCATCTCACACTTGTCTGCATTAAACTCCATTTGCCACCTCTCAGCCCAGCTCTGCAGCTTATCAATGTCTCTCTGCAACCTACAGCATCCTTTGTCAGTGTCCACAACTCCACCGACCTTAGTGTCGTCTGCAAATTTACGAACCCATCCTTCTACGCCCTCATCCAGGTCATTTATAAAAATGACAAACAGCAGTGAACCCAAAACCGACCCTTGCGGTACACCACTAGTAACTGGTCTCCAGGATGAACATTTCCCATCAACTACCACCCTCTGTTTTCTTTCAGCAAGCCAATTTCCGATCCAAACTGCTATACCTCCCACAATTCCATTCCTCCGCATTTTGTACAATAGCCTATTGTGGGAAACCTTATCGAACGCCTTGCTGAAATCCATATACACCACATCAACTGGTTTGCTCTCATCTACCTAAGATAATAAAGTGTGAAGCTGGATGAACACAGCAGGCCAAGCAGCATCTCAGGAGCACAAAAGCTGACGTTTCGGGCCTAGACCCTTCATCAGAGAGGGGGATGGGGTGAGGGTTCTGGAATAAATAGGGAGAGAGGGGGAGGCGGACCGAAGATGGAGAGAAAAGATAGGTGGAGAGGAGAGTATAGGTTGGGAGGTAGGGAGGGGATAGGTCAGTCCAGGGAAGACGGACAGGTCAAGGAGTTGGGATGAGGTTAGTAGGTAGGAGATGGAGGTGCGGCTTGGGGTGGGAGGAAGGGATGGGTGAGAGGAAGAACAGGTTAGGGAGGCAGAGACAGGTTGGGCTGGTTTTGGGATGCAGTGGGTGGAGGGGAAGAGCTGGGCTGGTTGTGTGGTGCAGTGGGGGGAGGGGACGAACTGGGCTGGTTTTGGGATGCGGTGGGGGAAGGGGAGATTTTGAAGCTTGTGAAGTCCACATTGATACCATTGGGCTGCAGGGTTCCCGAGCGGAATATGAGTTGCTGTTCCTGCAACCTTCGGGTGGCATCATTGTGGCACCTCAGGAGGCCCATGATGGACATGTCATCTAAAGAATGGGAGGGGGAGCTGAAAAGGTTCACAACTGGGAGGTGCAGTTGTTTATTGCGAACTGAGCGGAGGTGTTCTGCAATGCGGTCCCCAAGCCTCCGCTTGGTTTCCCCAATGTAGAGGTAGCCACACCGGGTACAATGGATACAGTATACCACATTGGCAGATTTGCAGGTGAACCTCTGCTTAATATGGAAAGTCATCTTGGGGCCTGGGATAGGGGTGAGGGAGGAGGTGTGGGGGCAAGTGTAGCATTTCCTGCGGTTGCAGGGGAAGGTGCCGGGTGTGGTGGGGTTGGAGAGCAGTGTGGAGCAAACAAGGGAGTCACGGAGAGAGTGGTCTCTCCGGAAAGCAGACAAGGGATGGAAAAATGTCTTGGGTGGTGGGGTCGGATTGTAGATGGCGGAAGTGTCGGAGGATGATGCGTTGTATCCGGAGGTTGGTGTGCTGGTGTGTGAGAACGAGGGGGATCCTCTTTGGGCGGTTGTGGTGGGGGCGGGGTGTGAGGGATGTGTTGCTGGAAATGCGGGAGATGCGGTCAAGGGCGTTCTCGACCACTGTGGGGGGAAAGTTGCGGTCCTTGAAGAACTTGGACATCTGGGATGCGTGGGAGTGGAATGCCTCATCGTGGGAGCAGGTGCGGCGGAGGCGGAGGAACTGGGAATAGGGGATGGAATTTTTGCAGGAGGGTGGGTGGGAGGAGGTGTATTCTAGGTATCTGTGGGAGTCGGTGGGCTTGAAATGGACATCAGCTACAAGCTGGTTGCCTGAGATGGAGACTGGGAGGTCCAGGAAGGTGAGGCATGTGCTGGAGATGGCCCAGGTGAACTGAAGGTTGGGGTGGAAGGTGTTGGTGAAGTGGATGAACTGTTTGAGCTCCTTTGGGGAGCAAGAGGCGGCGCCGATACAGTCATCAATGTAACGGAGGAAGAGGTGGGGTTTGGGGCCTGTGTAGGTGCGGAAGAGGGACTACTCTCACTTGGTCACTTTCTCAAAGAACTCAATAGGGTTTGTGAGGCACGACCTTCCCTTCACAAAACCGTGCTGACTATCCCTTATCAACTTATTCTTTTCTAGATGATTATAAATCCTATCCCTTATAACCTTTTCCAACACTTTACCAACAACTGAGGTAAGGCTCACTGGTCTATAATTACCAGGGTTGTCTCTACTCCCGTTCTTGAACAGGGGAATCACATTTGCTATCCTCCAGTCATCTTGCACTATTCCTGTAGAAAATGGCGAGTTAAAGATCAATGCCAAAGGCTCGGCAATCTCCTCCCTGGCTTCCCAGAGGATCAGAGGATAAATCCCATCCGGCCCAGGGGACTTATCTATCTTCACACTCTGAAGGATTTCTAATACCTCTTCCTTGTGAACCTCAATCCCACCTAGTCTAGTAGCCTGTATCTCAGTATTCTCCTCGACAACATTGTCGTTTTTTTCTAGAGTGAATACTGTTGAAAAATATTCATTTAGCACTTCCCCATCTCATCTGACTCCACACACAACTTACCACTACTATCCTTGATTGGGCCTAATCTTACTTTCGCCATTCTTTTATTCCTTAAATACCTATAGAAAGCCTTAGGGTTTACCCTGATCCTATCCGCCAACAACTTCTCATGTCTCCTCCTGGCTCTTCTGAGCTCTCTCTTTAGGTCTTTCCTGGCTACCTCGTAGCCTTCAAGTGTCCTAACTGAGCCTTCACATCTCATCCTAACATAAGCCTTCTTCTTCCTCTTGACCAGAGATTCCACCTCCTTCGTAAACCACGGCTCCCGCACTCTACAGCTTCCTCTCTGCCTGACATGTACATACTTATCTAGGACACACAGGAGCTTTTCTTTGAATAAGCTCCACATTTCTGAAGTGCCCATCCCCTGCAGTTTCTTTCCCCATCCTATGCTCCCTAAATCTTGCCATATGCTTTCTTAACAACCATATCCACTTGGCTTTGTAGAGGCTTGCGGACCGCTTTGCAGGAAACCTCCGCGCGATCCACAAGAAACAACTGCACCTCCCAGTCGCGAACCATTTTAACTCCCCCTCCCATTCCTTAGACGACATGTCCATCATGGGCCTCCTGCAGTGCCACAGTGATACCACCCGAAGGTTGCAGGAACAGCAACTCATATTCCGCTTGGGAACCCTGCAGCCTAATGGTATCAATGTGGACTTCACAAGCTTCAAAATCTCCCCCTCCCCCACTGCATCCCAAAACCAGCCCAGCTCGTCCCCGCATCCCTAACCTGTTCCTCCTCTCACCTATCCCCTCCTCCCACCTCAAGCCGCACCTCCATTTCCTACCTACTAACCTCATCCTGTCCCCTTGACCTGTCTGTCCTCCCTGGACAGACCTATCCCCTCCCAACCTATACTCTCCTCTCCACCTATCTTCTCCTCTATCCATCTTCGGTCCGCCTCCCCCTCTCTCCCTATTTATTCTAGATCCCTCTCCCCATCCCCCTCTCTGAAGAAAGGCCTAGGCCCGAAACGTCAGCTTTTGTGCCCCTGAGATGCTGCTTGGCCTGCTGTGTTTATCCAGCTTCACACTTTGTTATCATAAATTAGCATCGACATGTTTTTGTTTCAAAATAACTAAGATGTAATTCTACATACAAAATGCAATCACACAAAACAAATCTACTACAGACTGAGGAAGTCAGGGCCAGTGCACATCCACAGCATATACAAAAAGCTGCAACATTTTAATCGGGCAGTTACAATCTATTTTACTGCACCTTAGAGCTCAGTCTCAGATTTTAATCATTAATAGAATGTTCATTACAATAGCATCCACTACATTTTACATATAAAGGGTTCTGAACATATGCAACTTTGAACTACAGATCTCGAAGAATTCATTACTTCAGTGATTTCACCTGCTCAAGGTGAGCGAAACATTACCTCATGCACAGATTTAGAACTTCTCTTGCTTCTGACTACACCACTTCTAGCCGACTACTCAGCCAACCTGCAGCCTCCCTCACTCTCACCTTCTCCATTCTGTTGGAGCCTCCCTTTTCCTCCAACCCCAACAGCTAGAGCCTCAATCCTATACCCTTGTATCCAGACGGACCAGAGCAAATTGCTGATTGGTTTCTGAGCATACATACTGGCAGCATGCACAGGAGAGGAACTGCTTGTGATTGGTCGAGTAGCATCTTACCTCTACCCTGTTCATTAGATTACATCCTTGAGAAAGTTCTACTTTTGAGGTGTTATACAAGTACAAATTTGTCATATAATATTTCAGAACAGGAAGAAGACAAAGCAGGAAGACATTAAAGAGGATACAGTTCTCAAATTATTGGGCTCATAATTCAAATTAGGAAGTCAGGAGTGCAGGAGTGAAAAATTCATAGAATGGGTCCAGCACAGAGGGAGACTATTTGGCTCTAGATGTCTATGCTGGCTCTCTGCAAGAGAAACATTGCCAATCCCACATGCCAGCTCTTTCCCAATAGCCCTGCACACTATTTCTGTTCAGATAATTGTCCAACTCCCTCTTGGAAGCCTCGAATGAACTTGCTGGCGAAATATTCCCAGGCAGGGACTCCAGGTGCTAATCACTTCCTCTATTAAAATGATTTCCTATGTTCTTCCTTCTTCAACCAATACCTTAAATCAGTGCCCTGTAGTCTCAATGCTTGCGCCAGGTTGACCTATTTCTCCCTGTCCAGACCCCTCATGGATGTAAGCATTTATATCATATTTCCGCTCAGTTTTCTCATAAATACAGATATTGATTTTTTTTCCTTAATTCAAACTGAATTCAAATATCAGGAAACTGTGATAATAAAATGTGAGGCTGGATGAACACAGCAGGCCAAGCAGCATCTCAGGAGCACAAAAGCTGACGTTTCGGGCCTAGACCCTTCATCAGAGAGGGGGATGGGGGGAGGGAACTGGAATAAATAGGGAGAGAGGGGGAGGCGGACCGAAGATGGAGAGTAAAGAAGATAGGTGGAGAGAGTGTAGGTGGGGAGGTAGGGAGGGGACAGGTCAGTCCAGGGAAGACGGACAGGTCAAGGAGGTGGGATGAGGTTAGTAGGTAGCGGGAGGTGCGGCTTGGGGTGGGAGGAAGGGATGGGTGAGAGGAAGAACCGGTTAGGGAGGCAGAGACAGGTTGGACTGGTTTTGGGATGCAGTGGGTGGGGGGGAAGAGCTGGGCTGGTTGTGTGGTGCAGTGGGGGGAGGGGATGAACTGGGCTGGTTTAGGGATGCAGTAGGGGAAGGGGAGATTTTGAAACTGGTGAAGTCCACATTGATACCATATGGCTGCAGTCAGGAAACTGTCCTTTTTTTCCTCTAACTTACCCATTAAAGTTCAGCTTCTTGTACTCTAATACCACTTTGATATTAATACTGGGGTTTGAAATAACTCTACAGAGGCTGGTATCCCCTCCCCAAATCACCCTTTAGTTACACATACATGACACTGACCCAGTTCCCTCAGGGCTGGCTTCTAGAGTTAGCAGAACACTCTTGTTTTTATCTGTCAGCCAGGACTCCCTGATTGGACCGGTTTAACAGCCCCAATCAAGGAACTCATATTATATGACATCCACCTGCCTGACATTGTGATTGGAACAACATCCCTCCCCCTCTAAGTGCTGGGACATAGGCCCGTTCTTTCCTCTGTAGCTTCTCCAGGGGTGTTTGTGCGCCAAGTCCAATTTCTCCAACTCAGCGTGGGATACTGGCAGCGTGTACCGGACCATGGCCTGCCTTCTGCACCTGGAATTTCTTGGCCGCAATTCATCTTCTTCTTCAGGTAGTAACGGCATCCAGGCTGCAGTATCCGCCATGTCCATTTTGTCCTCAGAGGTTTCTTTGACACTAAGCAGAGGGGGAGAACACGCGGGTCTTGACAGCCTTGCCGCATGTTCTGAGGGACTGGATATGTGTTGGTCCTGTGCAGCTTGCAAGGTTGCAGGCTTCATGTGGTCCAGGTGCTTGTTGATGACTACCTCACCGACAAAACTTGCGTCTTCAAAGAACTTGACCTCGTGTCGACCATACTTCTTACCCATGCAGGGCCATTCCTGTGGTTTTGATACTAAACTTTATCCCTGAAGTAAACTGTCTCTCTTGCTTAGAAGAGTCTTATGTCCAGTAGCAGCGTTTCTGATTCTGTTTCATGCTCCTCTCCACCCCCGGTCTGGGAAGATCGGGTCTAACACATCAGCAACTCTGCTGGAGCTGTCCATGTAGTTGCATGAGGGGTGGTCCAATAATCAAACAGGAATGGAGCAGTTTGAAATTGAGCAAAGCTATAGGCTGTTTATTTAATCCTGCCTTCAAAGTTTGGACTGCTCTTTCTGCCAGACTATTGGACATTGGACAGTATGGAGCTCAACTTACATGCTGAATGCCATTCAACTTTACAAAATATTCAAATTTTATGCTGGTAAATAATGACCCATTATCTGTGACCAACAGCTCCAGGAGGCCATGTATCACAAAAGATATTTGCAGCTTATCTACTGTCATCCTGTGTTTGATGAAGGAACCCCTATGTCTGTCCAACCAATTTAAATGGATGTCCACAATGGCTGAAAACATAGAACCCATGAAAGGAACAGCATAGTCAACATATAACTGAGTCTAAAGTTTACCCAGCCACTCCCACAAATGTGAGGAAGCTGCCGGCAATAATTTTTGTACTTGTTGGCAATCAGCTATGGCAGTATCCAGTTCTGGCCACCAGACATAGCTTCCTGCTAGCATCTTCATCTTGGAAACCCCTGGGGGACCTGAGGAGTTCAGCCAGTATCTGCTAGCAATGTTTGCTCGGGGCAATCACTCTTGCTCCCTACAGTAATATGCCACCTTCTATGGTGATGTGGTCTTGGTGGTTGTAATGGCCCTTTTGATTCCTCCATCACCACCAGCTGTTTTAGTTCTGAGTGAACAGGATCTTTCTGTTTCCACGCTCTGTTGTTGTCAGTGGTGACCGGAAGGGTGTCCAGAAAGTTTGAAACCAGAATGGAGTCTTCCATTGGCAGTCTCACCAGCAGTGCATCCACCAGTGGGAGGTGCCTCAACGCATCCGCATTTGTCTCTTGGCCTCCCAGATGATGTTCCAATTTGTAATTGTACGCACTCAGAATAAGAGCTCACTGCTAAATTTGATCTGAAGCTATGGGCAGCATAGCTCTCTAAGTAGCCTGAGCAGGGGTTTGTGGTCCATCACTACAAATAAATTTACATCCATAAAAATATTGGTCGGACTTTCTGACACCAAAGATGACTACCAAACCTTCCTTCATATCTTTGTTCAGCATCAGCCAAAGCCCTAGAAGAATATACTATTGGGCGATTCACTTTGCTGGGCCTCCAGGGAGCCAATTCTAACCCGATACTGTACAGGCAGGCATTGCATGTCAGCACCACCTCAAGCTTTGGATCGTAGTGGGCCAAAATCTTATACAACAAAGCTGCTTCTTCACTTCCCTAACGGCTACATTTTGGCTATGAGGCCATTTCCAAGGCTGATTCTTTTTTAATAGCAAATGTGAGGGTGCCAGGATGAAGGTCAGATTACCCATGAATCTTCCATAATAATTCATCAATCTGATGAGATGTTGAAGCTCTAGTACAGACTTGGGAGCCAAGGCACCTTTGTTCATCCTCACTTAATCTTCCAATGGGTGTAACCTGGCTTGTTGACTCTGTACCCACCTTGGAGAAACATCTAAGGACTATCTCTAAGTTCTCTAAGTACCTTTATTAAAAACCTAAACAACAGCAGATACTGCAAATCAGGAACAAAAACTGAAGTTGCTAGAAAAGCTCAGCAGGTTTGGCAGCACATGTGAAGAAAAATCAGAGTTAACGTTTTGGGTTCAGTGTGTTCTGAGGAAGGGTCACAAGATACAAAACACTAACTCCGATTTTTTCTTCACAGATGCTGCCAGACCCGCTAGCTTTTCCAGCAACTTCTGTTTTTGTCTCTGAGTGCCCTCTATTAGCCTGCTCTGTTATTGCCACGTTACCCAGATAAATGGCATCTTGGGGCAGACTTTGTCAAATGTTCTCTATAGTCCGCTAAAAAATGACACAGGCTGATGATACTCCAAATGGCAGTCTCGCATGGATGAATGGACTCTCTAGTCTCAAATAATGCTGATGTTGCTAACTTTGATCTCGCCTAGCACATGCAATGTAACCCATATGCCTCTGTCTACACACTTTTACAACCTTTGATCTGTACATCCTGGCTTACTAAGATCTGCCTGTACTGCTTGTAAACAAAGCTTTTCACTGTATTCCAGTACATGTAGCAATAAATAAATCAATCACAATTGAGGATAAGCATGGCTCATGTCACTTTCGTGGAGGACAGCCCCCTCCCCCATCCCCACCAGTTTTGCGTACAAGTCCTCTGTGCAAGAGATTAGATATTTATCCAGCCATGAAAACTGGTTTACCGTTTGTTTGAAATTCCCATAAAAGCAAAACAACCCTTTGAGCTTCATAATTGGCACAACCAGTGCTGCTCATTCTGCAAACTGCCGCTAGTTTGATGATTCCTTCACTTTCCAGGATCCTGATTTCTGCCTCTCTTTAGTACATAGGGTAAATGGCACTGGGTGGGCCTTGCAGAATTGTGGAATTGCTTTGTGATCAACATGTAAGGTGGCCTTGGCCCTTTGATAGTCCCTAGATCTTTTTGAAAAACCTCTAGGTGTTTATTTAGGACTTCACTCATGCAGCTGTTTTCTAATTGAAACATATTGCATCAGCGAAGTTGAATCTTTCTCAACCACATTCAGCCCATCAAGCTCAGGCCCAAGCCTTTTCCTACAATCAGTTGTAACTGAACCAGCTGCTTCTCCTAAGAGACCAGAACCAAAATTGTGCCCATAATCTGTAGAGGGTTCCCGGTACAGGTTTTCAGCCTGGCCGAGGTCTTACACAAACTTAAGGCTTGGAGTCCAGAGCAAATTTTAGTACAGACTGGTTCTGCAAGCACTGATATCAACCTCCAATAGAACGGAGTGACTATTTCACCAGATGCTTCTTTTGATAGGTTCTGATTTGGGTGTTGTTAAGCAATTGAACTGTTCCAAACCAGCTGTCAATGGTCTTTCCAGGGTGTGCATTCTCCTGGATATTAGCTTATTACTCAATTCAGGAGTGGTGTTCCCCCAAGCTCAGTCGGTCTGGCGAGGGTCTCCACTTCTGTTGGAATACCCCGTAACTCACAAGCTCTGCATGCTATATTTTCTAATGACAAAACCAGTTCTGGTGCCTGTTTGAAGTCTAGGTAGGCTTCAGCTAGTAGGTGCTTTTGCATGGTCTCATCATCAATCCCACGTACCAAACAGTGTCTCAGCATCTCTCTTAGGCTTCAACCAAAATTGCAATCCAACTCTCGTGACCACTGAAGTAACTGCACAAAGGTAGGTATCCCATCACCAAGTCACCCTTTATTTACACATGACCTAGATATCTCAGGGCTGGCACTCCTGTTTCTATCTGTCAGCCAGGTCTCCCTGCCTGGACCAGGTTCCCCAACAGGGAACTCATAGTCTATGAGATCCACCTGGCTGACCTTGTTCCAATCACTACAGGGTTGCTACTGACCAGAAACTAAATTGGAACAAGCCACATAAAATACAGATGCTGGGAACACCTAACTCCCCAAAGCCTGCCCACCACCTACAAGGCCCAAGTCAGGGGTGTGATGAATACTCCCCACTTGCCTGGATGGGTGCAGCTCCAACAACACTTATGAAGCTTGACACCATTCAGGACAAAGCAGCCCACTTGACTGGTACTACATCCACAAACATCCATTCCCTGCACCACCGATGTTCAATAGATGCAGAGATATCATCTATAAAATGCCCTGCAGAAATTCACCAAAGCTCCTTCACACAAGTCCAATATTTACCGCCCATCCTAATTGCCCTTGAGGAGGTGGTGGTGAGCTGCCTTCTCGAATTGCTGCATTCCATGTGCTGTAGGTTGACCCACAATGCCATTAGGGAGGGAATTCCAGGATTTTAACCCAGCAACACTGAAAGGACAGTGATATATTTCCAAGTCAGGATAGCGAGTGGCTCGAAGGGGAACTTGCAGGGGGCTGGTGTTCCCATGTATTTGCTGCCCTTGTCCTTCTAGATGGAAGTGGTTGTGGGCTTGGAAGGGGCTGAGTCCCCATCACTGGAGCCTGGCCAGTGGGTCACTTGATCCTGGTCTGTGGGTTACTGGATCATGTTTAATGGGTCACTGGTTCCTGGCCAGTGGATTGTGATTAGTGGATCATTGGATCTCAGTCAGAGGGTCCTAGTCAATGGATTATAATCACTGGATCCTGTTCGGTGGATTGTGGCCACTGGATATTAGTGACTGGGTTCCACAGTGGATCACGGTCCATGGTTCCCATCCAGTCGCTACTGGTCACTGGGTCCCAGTCAGTTGTTTATTGGATCGTTGTCACTAAGATTGGTCAGTGGGTTCAAGTCACGAGACATTGGTCAGTGGGCCACTAAATCACAGCATGATCAATGGATCCCGATCGATGAGGATCACTGCGTGTGGGTCAGTGGATCCCGGTCGGTGGGGTTCACTGGTTGCGGGTCGGAAGATCTCCCTCAGGCCGCGATCCGACGCCGGGTCTCTCTCACTCGGACCCCCTGACAGTGACGGACGGCCCCGGTTCTCACCTTTCCCCCATCGCGGGCCGTCCTCCTGGAATCACCGAACAAACTGCTCAGAAACCCCGGGAAATCCTGGCCTCGCGGCCCAGCCGCTTCCTAAAAGCCAGGTCCTCGAGTTCAGGACCATCAGCAGCGACGGCAACCGGCGAAAGGGGGCGGAATGGGGCCCAAGCCACCGAGAGATCAGCACCAGGAGGGGGCGGGGACTAGGAGGAGGAGGCGGTGCAAGGATAGACGTCGGAGGGGCGGGGCATGGAGAGGGGCGGGGACTGGAGTGAGGGGGCGGAGCCTTGTGGTTTGGGGACTGAATGGGTCTTAGGGAAGGATGGTGTTGGTGGGAATTAGAGGGTATGGGACTGGAGTGGGTCCTTGGGGGAGAAGAGTGTGGCCTGCAGGAAGGGAGGGATGGTGTGACCTGGAGTGTGGGAGTTTGGGGAGGGAAAGGGGTTGGGCCCTGTTTTCACAGCGAGCCTCAAGGCGTTTGATGTCTTTCTGAAGCTCCTCCAATTTGAACAGTGTTGGGCTGGTGATTCCCAAATGTCTGTGGGAATATAGCACTTCGCCAGTGAGGCCAGGCCATAAGGATGTCACTGAAGAGTGCACAAATATAGAATTTATAGGCAGAGAGATCAAAAGCAGAAATTTCTCTGCCTATAAATTCTGCATCTGTGTGCACTTTCTCACTTCACCCAACAAAGGGGCTGCACTCTGAATGCTTGTGATTTCAAAGAAATCTATTGGACTATAACCTGATGTCGTATGACTTCTGACTTTGTCCGCCCCTATCCAACACCAGCACTTCCAAATAATGCTCTCAAAAGCATCCAGTAAGGTTTTGTCAATGGTTTGGAGTACATCCCCTGAGTCTGCATACATCAAAAGTATGAACATCATCATCTGTTAATGGCAGCTGGATGACACTTATTGGGGTCATTTTGGTTTTGGATATTGACTAATTTCCTGCTGGTTCTGTGAGTTAGCCCCACTCCAGTGGAGTCTTTGTCAATGGTGAGTTGAAGCATTGAAGTGAGGTAGATCAACAATAGTGTTGGGGCAATGATGCAGCCCTGCTTGACATTGGTCCGAACGGGGAATGGGTTGGTGGTGGCACCATTTCTCATCATGACTTCCATGTCATTGTGGAGCAGGCAAAGGATGGTGATAAACTTCATTGTGCAGTCAAAGTGGAGAAGGATGCTCTGTAATGGTACCTGATTGACAGCATCAAAGGCCTTTGTAAGATCAGAGAAGGTCACTTCCAGAACAAGTAATACAACAGAGAGTATAGAAAAGGGCAGGAATCTAAATTCAGGCATTGCAGATAATGGGATAACTATCGGAAGAGGGACTGATGGTGTTACACTTAAATAAATGCAGCAAATGAAACAAGGTAAATGAGTTTCAGAGATAATGGGAACTGCAGATGCTGGAGAATCCAAGATAACAAAATGTGGGGCTGGATGAACACAGCAGGCCAAGCAGCATCTCAGGAGCACAAAAGCTGACGTTTCGGGCCTAGACCCTTCATCAGAAAAAGCTGACCAACTGAATATCAAATCAACCTTCTTCTCTAACCCTCCCTCTCAAAGGGGAACACGAGAACTGGAAGACCACTATCTCAACTTGTGAACCCTGGTAAGTTGAACCAACCAAATGCATAACATCCAAATCTCTAAGGAAGAGCCACTGGACCCAACACGTTAACTCCAATTCCTCTCCTCAAATGCTCATTACCTGCTGAACTTATCCAGCAATCTTTGTTTTTGTTGTACTATATCTGATTCTTTCACCTTGTGAAAATGGTGGCCATTGAACAAGAAGTTTTGTTTTTTATTTGTTCATGAGATGTGGCTGAGTTACCATTTATTGCATATTGTTAATTGCCCAGGGGACAATTAAAAGTCGACCACATTGCTTGTGGATCTGGAGATCAGGTATGGATGTCAAATTTAATTCCCCAGAGGGCCTGAGTCAACCAGAAGGGTTTTGTTTTGCCAATTAAGAGTGGTTAAATGGTCCCTGTTACAATAGCTTTCCATTCCAGATTTTTATTGAATTCATATTTCACAATCTGCTATGGAAGTATGTCCCCAGAACATCAGCCTGTGGTTCTGGATCACTAGGCCAATGATATTACCAAGAATAGCAAGGAATGGTGTAAGTTTTTGTCTCCAGTATGTAGGTATTGATTCAGACAGCCTCTGAGAGGGTGTCTTTCTCAGGCGGAATTCAGTTTAGCCACTCTTATACTCAGCTGGGTGCTGCCCATCTCTGTTTCACCTATTTCCAACTTCTGTCCCATGCGTACGGGAACTACTGACCTTATACTCTCTCAATATCATGTACGCATACATTGTTTACAATTCATTCTTGTTCAGTAAACAACAATCTTCTGTTGGTTTGGCAAAGTTGGGCTGGGCGTTACCAGTGTACGTTTGGGATCTGAGGATTTTGCTGAGGGGCAGCTTGGAGGTGAATAATAGGAGGAGGGGATCATGGACAGATCTTCAGGAGACCTTTGTAAAGGTACCACACAGAAGGCTGCTAAACGAACTAAAAGCCTATGGTGTTTGGGCAAGGTACTGGCATGGATAATGTGGAAAGAGGCCATTTGGCTTGCATAGACCCTCCAAGAGCATCCCACCCTATCCCTGTAACACCAGGCCATGATCATGGCTAATCCTCCTAGCCTAAAAACATCCCTGGACCATGGGAGGAAACCGGAGCACCCAGTAGAAACACACACAGACACAGGGACAACATGCAAACTCCACACAGACAGTGACCATGCTTGGGATTGAACCCATGTCCCTGGCACTGTGAGCCACCATGCCACTCTGAGAGTCCAGAGAAGGTTTACAAGAATGATCCCAGGGATGAAGGGCTTGTCATATGAGGAGCAGTTAAATACTCTGGGTTTGTACTCAGAGTTTAGAAGGATATGGAGTAATGTGATTGAAACTTACAGAACTTCAGCAACAAACCCAAACAAACAGACAAAACGGGCTCAGAAACCATAACCACTCTCCCCTACATCAAAGACATTTCTAAAATGACTGCCAGACTACTCGGACCTCTTGGCATCAGGGTAGCCCACAAACCCACCAACACACTAAAACAGCAGCTAATGAACTTAAAAGACCCTATACAGACAACAAATAAAACGAACGTCATCTACAAAATACCTTGCAAGAACTGTGACAAACACTCCATTGTACAAACTGGCAGGAAGCTAGCCACCAGGATACATGAACATCAACTAGCCACAAAACGACATGACCCACTATCACTCGTATCCTTACATACAGATAAGGAAGGACACCACTTTGATTGGGACAACACATCCATCCTAGGACAAGCCAAACAGAGACATGCACGAGAATTCCTAGAAGCATGGCATTCCAACCGGAACTCCATCAACAAACACATTGACTTGGAGCCAATCTACCATCCCCTGAGAAAAAGAACAGGAAATGACATCACCAACCCAAGGAAACCTAACCAGATAAATAGAAAGCGGGACATAACACCAGCGCTTCGTCGAAGGCTCACTGATGATGTTACCTAGAATGGTGACGAAACGTCTGAAAACTAACCTTCCAGCTCAGCGAGCAAACTCACATCCAGATCCTCAACCTGAGCTACAAATCTTCTCAAAACTCACTTACAGAATACCGACAGGGCTGGATAGAGTGGATGTGGAGATGTTTCCATCAGTAGGAGAGATTGGGACCTGAAGGCACAGCCTCAGAGTGAAGGAACAACCCTTTAGAACTGAGATGAGGAGGAATTTCTTCAGCCAGAGGGTGGTGAATCTGTGGAACCCATTGCCACAGAGGGCTGTGGAGAACAAGTTATTTAGTGCATTTAAGACAGAGATAGATAGGTTCTTGATAAGTAAGGGGATCACAGCAGGGAGAAGGCAGGAAAATGGAGCTGAGAAACCTAACAGCCAAGATAAAACAATGGAGCAGACCTGATGGACTGATTGGCCTAATTCTACTTCTTTATCTTATGGTATCATAGGGGACCAGAGGAAAAAGAAAGAGAAGCTGCTGTAGGGCCTCTTTCCATGCTGTTTGCACTCTGACTCTGACTCAATGATAAGAGAAAGACCAAAGACCCACCCTTGCATGAGCTTCAGTTGTCATACAGTTTGACTAAAATTCAGTACCATGTGATAGAGGTTCTCCAAATGAACAATGTGAAAATATTGGTTTTGCTCCCCACTATAAACTCTGGTCACTGGCTTCCAAATCCATTCCTGGCCCTTACACCGGACTGAGACTGAAACGTACCAGTTTAAACCTTAGTCTCGCATTCAATCCCATGATGACTTTTCAACCAAATTATCACATCACCCAGGTCCCTAATATTGCCTGGATTCATCCCTATCTCCACACATCTGCTTCTGGAACCTTCATTTATGCTCAAGCTCTGATTACTCTAATGCTCCTCTTGCAGGATTCCCACTTCCTATCCTCAGTAATTTGCAATAACAAAAAGGTAGAAACTTGTGGCAAACCCTATTCACCCTCTGCTCCTGTGTTCCTTGATCCATGTTGGTTGCTTCGATTACAGGGTTCTTTAACTGGTGTTTAACTCTTTCCGTGGCTTTGCCTCCTCCCTATCTCTGTCATCTCCTTCAATCCCACAACTCTCTGAAATCTGTTTGTGTAATTCTGGCTTCTTAAATGTCCCTGATTTTAAGCACTCGACCACAGGCACTGGCAATGATGTCTTCATCTGTTTGGGCCCTCTGCATCACTTGCTCTCTTTCTTTGAATGAGGCAGGTCTTGATGTTTCTGTATGTCCTTCTGCACGTGCTTCAAAGCCTAAATAAGTACAAGATGATGCACAAAATTTTATTGGAGCATGGAGAAAGAGAGACAGAGAAAACTCAGGAGAGAATTCCAGAGTGCAGAGCCCACATTGCTGAAGGCCACCAATGGAGTCATAGAGCTGTACAGCATGGAAACAGGCCCTTCGGTCCAACTCATTCACGCTGACCAGACACCCCCATCTGACCTAGTCCCATTTGCCAGCATTTGGTCCACATCCCTCTATTCACATACACATCCAAATGCCTTTTGAATGTTGTAATTGTACCAGCCGCCACCACTTCCTCTGGCAGCTGAATCCATGCACACACCACCCTCTGTGTGTGAAAAAGTAGCCAAGATAACAAGATGTAGAGCTGAATGAACACAGCAGGCCAAGCAGCATCAGAGGTGCAGGAAGGCTGACGTTCCGGGCCTAGACCCTTCGATACCCAAAACGTCAGCCTTCCTGCTCCTATGATGCTGCTTGCCTGCTGTGTTCATTAGCTCTGCACCTTGTTATCTAACATCCTTATAAATCTTTTTCTGAACCCTTTCAAGTTTCACAACATCCTTCCTAAAGCAGGGAGACCAGAAATGAATGCAGTATTCCGAAGGCAGGCTAGCCAATGTCCTATACTTCAGCAACATGACCTCCCAAATCCTATACTCAATACACTGATCAATAAAGGAAAGCATACCAAACACCTTCTTCACTATCCTATCTACCTGTGTCTCCACTTTCAAAGAACTATAAACTTGCATTCTAAGATCTCTTTGTTCAGCAACACTCAGGCAGGATTGATGAAAATTGGGGATATCACAACAGGCCAGAATTGGGATGGCATGGATATGCCAGAGGGTTGCGGGCCAGTCAGAAATTAGAGAGACAGGGAAGTGTGCGTCCGCGGAGGTATTTTGAAATAATCTTGAGAAGTTTAAAAATCAAGATGTTGTAGCATACAAAATCTAATCTGATCAGTGGCCTGCTCAGCCATTTCAGAGGACGGTTAAGAGTCAACATCTTGCTGTGGGTTGGTAAGTCACATCTAGTTCAGACCAGGAAAGAATGGCAGTCCCCTTCTCTAAAGGACATTGATGAACCAGACAGAATTTCCTAAATCCACACCAGTTTTATTCCAAATACTTTATTGAAGTTAAGTCCCACCATCAGCCATACACATTCCGTTCAAATCTGGATCCCCAGAATATTACTGGGATCTCTGGATCATAAGGCTATTGCCCTGTCCTACGGAAAAAGAATTAAATCAAGTTTTTTAAAAAATTCTTTCATAGGATAAGGACATCACTGGCCAGGCAGCATTTATTGTCCATCCTTAATTACCCTGAGGGCAGTTAAGAGTCAACCACATTGCCGAGGGTCAGGAGTCACATGTAGGCCAGACCAGGTAAGGATGGCAGTGTCCTTCCCTAAAGGGCATTAGTGAGCCAGATAGGTTTTTCCTGACAATCAACAATGGATTCATAATTCCAGATATTCTATTGAATTCGAGTTCCAACATCTGCCATGGTGGGATTTGAACTCAGATCCCAGAATGTTATCCAGGTCTCTGGATTAACAGTCCAGTGATAATACCACTAGGCCATTGCGTCCCCAGTGAGTGCCTCAGTGGTATAGCACTACTGCCTTAAGCACTAGGGACCTGGGTTCAATTCCAGCCTCAGCTGATTGCCTGCATGGGTTTCCACCCACAATCCAAAAAAATGAGTAGATTAGGTGCATTGGCCATGTTAAAATGCCCACAACGTCCAGGAATGTGTGGGTTTGGCAGAGTAGCTGTGGGAAATGGAAGTGCAGGGTTACAGGGATAAGGTAAGAGGGAGATAACAAAGTATGAAGCTGGATGAACACAGCAGGCCAAGCAGCATCTCAGAGCACAAAAGCTGACATTTCGGGCCGAGACCGCTTTTGTGCTCCTGAGATGCTGTGCTCATCCAGCTCCACACTTCGTTATCTTGGATTCTCCAGCATCTGCAGTTCCCATTATTTCGGGTAAGAGGGAGAGTCTGGTTGGGATGCTCGTCTGGGCTGGTTTGGACTCGTTGGGCCAAATGGCACGTTCCCACAGGGATTATACAAAAATTTGATGTTGAATCTAATAAACTCTCCAGAGGCTGCCAGGCCTGTTTCCTCTAGGGTTTCTTCTGGGGGCATACAACAACCATTAACTATTTCATGGTCATCATCATGGAGATTAGTTTTACATTCTACATTTTATTGTTCAAATTTACATGTCGCCAGCCACTATGATGAGATTTGGCAGACATCTCCAGAAACAGTTGCCGAGGCCTCTGGCTGATCCTTCATCAGAGGGTGTAGGCCTTAAATGTCAACCTTCCTGCTCCTCTGATGCTGCTTGGCCTGTGTTCATCCAGCCCCACACCTTGTTATCTCAGATTCTCCAGCATCTGCAGTTCCCACTATCGCAGCGACCATCCAGTTGAGGCGCAAAAGGAACCTGCAGGACTGAAGGGCCTCCTCACCTCCTATGGACCATTTGGAGGAATTGCCCTTTTAAGAGGCGGGCCGCAGCGGGTAACAACAGCAGCAGCGCTGTAACAGGCAGGATTGTTTGAATACACCAATCACGCACCGTCATAGGGGCGAGCCCAAGTCGCACAGCCAATCGGAACGGCGGATGCGGCTGATTGACGTGAGGGACTGCGGGGAACACCGGACCGGGAAAGAGGGTCAAGTGGGGACCGACGCCGCTATGTTTTACTACTGACCCCGCCTGGAGTGACAGTTGATCGCAGGTTTATGTGCGTATGGGAAACAGGCTGAACCGAGATGGTAACCGAGCTCCCGAAACTGTTGCCGGCGGGAGAAGCAAGAAAGGCAAAGGCCCGAGAATTCGCGGCTTTCGCCTTCATGACCTGCAGCTAGAGCGAATGGCCCCAGAACACTCCGTCTAAGGCCCACGTTGCCCAGTCCTGAATGACATGTAAGGCGACCAATGGGATTGTCAAGATTGTGGGTGGGCGGGGCTTCCGGTCGAGAAAATGACCAATGGAATGTGAGGGCGCTGCCTTTTCGGGAGCCTTTGCGTCTATTAGCCAATGTTGTTGCGAATCAAGTTTGACTGACAGTCAAATAATCCAATCGACGAACACCTTTCCAGACGGATGTTAAGACTGGCCAATCAGTGCGCGCAGCGTGGGCGTGTCCCGTAGATGTCACGTGGGAGAAGTAGGCGGTGCCTGGCCTAGGCGTGTGGTCGAACCTCAGCCGCCTCGGGGGCTACTTGAAGTGTGTAACCGGGACGGAGCGGATGAAGTGACTGACTATAGGGAAGGCTATCCGAGCTGGCAGTGGGCGGTGAGTGAGGCCTGAGCAGAGATAGGCTTGGATCCCGGTGATTGGGGGTGGGTGGATTAACCAGCCTGGGCCTTGACGGGGTTCGGGGTATGGGAAAGGTCAGCTCCAGCAATCAGGCGCTGTAGCTGCGGGGACCCTCCCGACGAGCCGGCCCCCACTTTCCGGGGGGGGGAGGGTCAGGCAGGTTTCCCGACACGGTTTCACAGACACATGGCGGGGGGGGTCTGATTGGACTGTTTTCCCCTTGTATCCGGGTCAAGAATGAAGGGGATAGGCCGAACGGCCTCCTGCGCCGCAGTATTTCGGCTTATTGGTCTATTAAGTGTGTGTTGATAGTAAGGAAAAGTTAACTAGGCCAGGCTTCTTTAGAGGCCAAAAGGCAAACTGAAAAATAGTAAAATACTGACTGATCTTGACAGGGCGGGTTTAGAGAAACAAACTCCCAGACAAGCTCAACGGCTCTGACTGTTTCTCACTCCAGGTACTGAGTTATCATTTCAGGTCCAGGAACAAGCTGCCCCATGTAGTGAATCTGTAGCTGCAAAGGCGTCAGAGTATGTTATAAAGGATATGGAGCATGCTAATATGATCAGGCAGAGTCAGCATGGCCTCATGTCACAGATTTATTTCAGTTTTTTGATATAACAAGAGACTGGATATTTGCTCATCCAAAATGCGCTCATTCCAGAACTACACAGACTACTTAATGGTGTGGGCATGGATATGTTTGTATGTTATGTTTTCTTGGGTCGAGGACTGGCTAGCTAATAGCTAGAGTTTGAGTAGAGGGTTTGTTTTCAGGATGACTGCCTGTAACTAGTAGTGTGTGCAGGGATTAGTTCTGGAGCTACGGTTATTTACTGTCTGTATTAATGAAGCTGAATGTACTGTAGCCACCTTTGTGGATAGCATTAAAAACAGGTGAAAAAGCAAGCAGTGAGTGTGAGAGAGATTAGGGGGATATAGACAGTTAAATGAATGGCTGGAAAAACTCAGTAGATGGGTATAACATCGCAAAATGTGAGGTTATGTACTTTGGCGGGAAGAGTAGAAGAGATGAATATTATTTTAATGGAGAAAGACTGTGGAAAGCTGCAACTCCAAGGGGTAGGGGGCTCTTTTGTGCATGAATCACAAAAAGCTAGCATTGAAGTTCAGTGTGTAATGGGGAAGGCAAAGGGAATAAAATATAAGCTTAGTGTCATCTTGCTGAAATTGGACAAGGTGTTGATCAGACCACAGCTGAAAACTGTGAAGAGTTTTGATCCCCTTATCTAAGGGAAGATATACTGACATTGGATGCATTCCAGAGAAAGTACCTCAGTGGTTAATGGAATTTGGAGTAGAGTTTTTTCTAAATTTAACTTGTCTCTGATTAGAAAAATGTTATTACACACTTCTGAAATAGGTGAGACTTGAACAGGCCACTTATCCCAGGAATAGGGATGTTACCACTCCACTCTGCTACAACAGCCCCTTTTTGGAGCAGAGTTGAATTTTGAGATATATGCAGAACACTTGTTTATACACAATACCAACATGAGGGGCTGAATGACCTCTTTCCCTCATTGTAACCTCCTTGAGTAGAGCTGTTGTATTCACCTGAAACCATTGTCCTGTGAAAATATTGGTCAGTTTAAGTAAGATTAGCAGGTAACTTACGCATAGCTGCTTTGCTTCCGGAATGAGAATTCTGGGGAGATATACAAGTTAGAATACGGCTGCCAGTGACAGTTTGTAAATATGCTCTTCCCATTTGTGGTTGTTCTTTTTTAGTTGTTAGCTGGAATCCTTCTGTCCTCACTAAAAGCTGAGTTCAGCGTTTATGATGAGTATCTCCAGCTAACCAACATGAAGATTTGAAATCATTGCCTTTAGTCCCTGCTGCAAATTCCACTTACACATCATGACTGTGTTTCACTCCTGGTCTATGCTGATACTGAACCAGTCTGTTGGATCAAATATGACATTAGTTTTGCCAAAGACTCTTATTGTTAACCTGAAGGCTGCCTGTTTCCATCCTGTAGCTTAACCTATCTTCTTCCCATCTACAGTTTGTCTCCTGCTGCACCCCTCGTTTGTGACTCTTTTTGACCTCTAGATCTGACTGTTTTAATGCAGTTTCACCTTCTACCCTCAAGAAGACTCTGCTGTTTCTAGTATGATTCGTGGGCAGTTCAGCCCCGTCTTTATTCTTGCTCACCTAAATTGGCTCCTGCTTCCAGCAGTAGTTTGATTTTTTTTTCTCCTCTCCCCTTTAAATCCTTCCATGGCCTCATCCCTCTGATATCTATAACCACCTCCAGCCCTGCTGCTTTTCAGGACTTCTCCATTTCCCTAGAATTTAATTATGTTTGTGAGCATCATCTAGTCAAGTTTTTATTACCCATCCCTAATTGCCTTTGAGAAGCTGATTTATTAGTTGCCTGTTTGAACTGCTGCAGTCCATGTGGTGTGCACTGTGCTGATAGAGGATTTCAAGATTTTAACTGTAACAGTGAATGAATGGTATATTTGCAAGTCAGGATGGGGATGGCCTGGAGAGGATTTCCAGGTGATGGTGTCCTTTTCAGTGGTGGAGTTCTGGGATTTGGAGACTCTTTTAAATTAACCTGTTCAGAGATGTTATTACACAATTCTATAGTAGGTGGTACTTGAACCTACTCGAATCAGAGGTAGAACACTACCACAGTGACCACCCCCTCTCTGTAAAGGAGACACCCAAAAAGTTTTGGTGAGTTAATGAGGTACACCTTGTAGATTGAAGTCACACAGCTACTGCTGCACGTGAACGGAGGAAGTGCTGGATGGTGTTGAGTGAAGCTGAGGTCGGACAGGTTTTGCTGCCATGTTGGCTTTCTCTCACCATCTGCCGTAGACACAGTCTGAAAGGTATGCCTTCAGGACCCAACCTGCTTGGTTAGCAGTGGTACTGAAAGCCTTTAAGGATAGGTGTTAGAATTCCACATCTCGAGTACATCTCCATCTTCAGTGTACCCTCCAGTTGAACTGGTGTGGTACGATTCATCAGCTAATGGGGATAGTCAGCAACAATACCATGTAACTTTGCGGGGTCTGGAGCTGATGCTAAGGACTGTCCGGTCTACTCGCCCCTGTATCTGTTGCCTTTGAGTCTGACAATACTCTAGGATGGTGATGGAGGTGTTTGGGGCATGGCCTTTTTTTAGTCATCCATGGGATATGGATCTTGTTGGTTAGGCTAGTGTTTATTGCCCATCCCTGATTCACCAGTGAACCATATTGCTGCAGGTCTGGGGGCACGTAGGCCAGACCAGATAAGGTCACAAATTTTTCCCTAAAAGAATATTAGTAAACAAGATTAATATGTGATTATTTCACTTTGTTTGGCTTTATTGATCGACTTCAAATTCCACCAGCTACTGTGATGGAGTTTGAACTCATGTCCTCAGAATGTTAGAGATAATGGGAACTGCAGTCTAGACCCGAAACGTCAGCTTTTGTGCCCCTAGGATGCTGCTTGGCAATCTGTGCTCATCCAGCTACACAGTTTGTTTCCTTGGAATGTTAGTCTGGACCTCTGCATTAGTTGCCTAGTAATGTAACCATGGCAGTACCATTTTCAGAGCCATGTGCTATGTCCTGATTTTCATCACTTCATCATTCCACCACTGGTATCTGTGTTTGAGCTCTGAAAGTCCTTCCCTAAACCTCCAGGTCCTCTACCTCTACTCCAAGCATAGTCTGGCAGAAATACTGTGCGTTTGTAAAAATGTTTCTTTATTCCAGTCCCCTTGCAGTGAAGGCTGATGTGTTCTTTGTCATCCTGATTGCTTGCTGTGTCTGTGTGCTAACTTCTAAATTGCTTACAAGAGTATGCACAAATCCCTCTGAACATTGACATTTACAATTTCATGCTTTTGAAAAATAATGCTACTTCTGTATTCTTGCAACCAAATTGAGTAACCTGTAGTATCTCTCAGTATGCCACTTGGTTACTTACTCATTCAACTTTTTGTATCTCTTTGCAGCTTTCATTTCCAACTAGCTTCATGTTGTCAGCTAACTTGTATACTTTACTTCCTGTCTGTAAGCCATTAGCATGGTGTAAAGGTTTGTAGTATGAATTTAATTTGGAACTTAGATTCTACAGTGGAGGTAAAATGTTTTTGTTTTCACTTCTGTGTAGGTGCGACTTTTTTATGATCAGAAATTTTTTTTCAGCATTATGTCAAAACAGCCCTTGCAAGAAATTGTACAGATAAAATTGTGTCCTAGCAAACCTCCTGGTGAGATAATTACTGAAATCTTTACTGATTTAAGATTTTGCATCCCAGACAGAGACGGACTGAGAAGGGCCACAAGCAAATCCCATTCGGAGTGTCAATTTGTAGCAGTGGGAGGTCTGCTTAGTTTGCCAAGTCAACTAAACAGCCTGTGTGGACAGGATTGGGAGAAGCCCCAAGTAATTATTCTTTACTCAGTGAGTTAGTGTCAGTGTGTCTTGGACAGAGATTGAGAGAATTGCATCTCGTGAATGTGTGGAAATTTTCCAGTGAAGGTATAATTGATACTTCACCTGAATTGCATTTACGTAAAGGATATAATTGCACTCAGGGTTAAAACTTTCATTTTGGTGTTTGTGGTCACCTCTTTCCAAACTGTCTATACAGCATTGGTTTTCTTTTCTTCACGTTCTTTTTTATTAAAAATATGTTGGTAATTTTTTTGTGGATATGTAAATAGCTATGGCTGCAGAATTGATCTTTGCAGCATCCCACAGCCTGCCACCTTGGAAATACCCACTCACTGGTATACCCTGCTGCCTGTCCCCCCTCCATGCTAATAGTGGTCACACAACTCCCACCCAAAAAAATTTCATGAGTCCTTATTTATTTATTTTTGGTCCGACACTTTGTATGTTCAAGGAGTTACAGCACTTTAATTTACCCCCTTTTTAGACATCCTCTCATCACCTTCAGATTTGAGCTTCAGAAACAGCCCAGATTTGGAGAGGATGAATTCTGCTGGTTGGAGTTTTCCATGAAGCAGAAGGAGAGTCAGTCAGTATCTTGCATATGCTCGTACGCTGGCATCCTTTGATGTTTTAGGAGTTTCTGTTAAACCCTAGGTGACTGATTTTTTTGCTCGGTCTGTTTCTCTTCACAGTTGCCTGTGATCTTAGTAATCTGGTAAGATGTTTAATAAGTCGCAGTTTGGCACTCCCACCTTCGGCAACACCAGCGGATTCACCACCTCAGCATTTGGACAAAGTAAGTTGGCTTTTTCTGCACTTTGTATTTTGGGAGGCAGAGAAGTTGAGCGTTGCTTGGTCAGTGACCATCACCACCAAAACCAGCCCCAACAGCATTCATATGCCTGCTAGTATGAGATTGAAGTGACGATTTAGAGTATATTGAGTAAGGGGCAGCAGGTTTCTCACCCTTTTTAAAAAAAAAGTCCCACTGAATGACACAAATCTGACTATGAATCAGTGAGACGGATAGCAGCGTTCCTTGTCAGCTATGCTCCCACAAGGCTATGCAGCAACCTGAAAGCCACTACATAGACCTGTTGGGCTGTTCTTCCCGAGATACTTTATGCGTGTGCTGCAATTTGGAATATTAACTCTGCTCTCTGAACTGAACAGGCAGAATACAGCAAGAGGAATATAGCTAGCTACACTTCCAGTGACTGTCTCAGTCCTCAGTAACTTAGCAGCAATGGCACCTAGTCCCTAGAAATAATCTGTAAGCAAAACCCTGTATGTTATGACTCGTGCATTCTGTCATGGCATGTGATCTACACAGGAACTCTTTCGAGAAGGTCTCTGAGATGTGATTACACATTATGACTGTTGATAGCTATCTATAAATTTGAGTAGTGAGCCTATAATACTTCTAGCAGTTACTGTCTTTATCCATTATTTAAATTATCCAAGACATCACAGTTGCCCTACTAATCCGTAAAATCATGCTAATATTCATCTTTCGTCAACCCTCCTGTCCATATCTTTTAATTCTTTGTGCCAAAATCTATTAAGCTCCATCTTGAACATTCTCAGATGGAGCATTCTTATATAGTGGAGGTATCCCTCCCACCCCCCAATAACTAACTAAAACCAATGCACCCAGAGAGGCGCACCTTGCCTTGTAAGACAGCCCCCTATCCGTTGTAAGAGTGATTAAATAAAGTAAACCCTTTGACATTCACTCTTTATAATCAACAAGTGACTATTTATTTATCTAGCTTTACAAGTGAACAGATTAGCTAAACTGTTAACAAACTATATAAATCTCTTCTGACTACTAACTATTCCTGAATAAAACAATATTCCAATGGTATGCTGTTCCAATAAGTGCAAGTCCCACTTGTATAAACAAAAATTTGAAAAATTAGAATTTAGTCTCTCAAAATTACAGCCAGGTTACATCTTCCAGAATGTTCCATGTCTTCAAATTCTTCTGTCAGGAGCACCTTCTCCATTGAATTCTTTTGTCAGGAACATAAACTATTTGAGCCATAGGTACCGTTTAATTTAGACAGAGCTTACTCTAAAGCTGAAGAGAATTCTGTGAGAGCCAGTAATTCTTTCGTTTAGAGCTGAGTGCTGTTCTCTTGGCAAATGCCAGTTGACTCTTGCCCTGATTTTCCAAATATCTTGTATACCCTCGATTAAATATCAATTTCTTGTAGATTTAAATTTAATTGGTTTTTGGTTTCTCAGGGTGTGGTTTAAATCACACAAATTTGAAAATCTGTTGTCTTGGTGAAAATACTGCTTTGCCTCCTAACAGGTAGCTTTTTGATACAAATGTTTCAATTCTGATGGTCTGTGCACCTGTAAAACCACAAACATCTTTTTTGATTCAGTAAGCACAGAAAATGCACATCACGTCTTAAAGGGACCATACACTGCTTTCCCCATAGCATTTTACAAACACCAAGTTCTAACATCTTGCCTTACGATCTACAAGTAATTTACACAACTTGGCAACGGCATCCTCAGCCCCACCGCCAGTGAAAAATTCCCAAGGTTTACAATCCTGAGTAAAAAAATTCTCATCATCACTGTCTTAAATAGTCGAACCTGTAATCTTGATATTGTGTCCATTATTCTAGACCCTGCAGCCAAAGAGGAAATTGCCTCTTGTAATTCACCATGTCAAACTCTTTCAGAATTAGGGCAGCTCTCTCATCCCAGTCACTGACCTTCCTTGAACCTTGTCTCTCAGACAGATTTATCCTCCCTTGGGTCAGAGGTTCGATCCTCAACACTCCTCATTGAGTACCATTCAAATGTTCTGGTCTTTGGACCTGTTCCTGGACACACACTTATTGATAGCAGATTTTCTGCCCAAATTTATTGAACATAGATCATTTGAAAACCCAAAATTCAAACTTGAGTTTCTGAATAAATAATTCGGAAAGTATCTACTGGCCCACATGTGACTCTTGTTACACTGAGCCCACTATCACTTCAGCACCACAGGTCAGATTCAAATGACCATTTCAGTTCTGGAGACTGCCCAGGTGGAAAGGAGAGAGAGGTTACAGCTTAGCTTTGACTGCCTGTAGCAAGGAGTGTTCACTGTTCTTTTTCCACTGTGTAGTTTTCTCTCACTCTCGCTCTCTAGGGGTGGTGTGAATATTCCTAATCCTCCCTCTGGTTCTGCTGCCTGGTGTAAGTCTGTGGCTAGTAAATCTGGCTGCAATTTCTACTTATCTGTCAAAATTTGCTATCAAAAGGCCTCTATTCAAATTCCCCTTGAACCTCTTTCTCTGAAGAGACATAAGTTTTTTTTTTCTGGATTCCCAATGTCAGAGTTAGAGTTTGGGTTTCCTGAGGATTGAGGTGAGCTAAGAGGTTTGGGAGTTAACAGAGCTGAGGTCACCACCTCGATATATGATGGAGGAGGCTGGAGGAAGTGTCTGGCATCCACTTCCTGTCTCTCATGGTTCACTCAGTCCATCCTCGCCATTAACCTAAACCCTTGTGATCTCCTGCTTTTCAGATACTGCAACTCCAGGCTTTGGTGGATTTGGTACAGCCACAGCTGGATTTGGTACTGCCACTAATGCCGGTGGTGGTCTCTTTGGTAACACTCAGAACAAGCCAGGTAGGGAGTCGGTTCTCATTTGCTTGCTTCCTGCTAACAGTCAATTAAAATATATTTAATTGTGAATAAAATAACCTTTCCATAATGTAGAAAATAGGAGCAGAAAGTAGACCATATTGCACTTCAAGCCTGCTCTACCGTTCAGTATTATCCCGGCTAATCCTCTATCACAATGTCATAATCCCTGCTTTCTCTACCTACCTGTTGATACCTTTTAAAATCTTTTTAAAAATTGTCTTCTACCTCAAATATTCAGGGACTTGGCTTCCACGGTCTTCTGTGGTAAAAAATGCCACTGGTTCATTCCACTTCCTACCTGGAAGAAATTTTTCCTCCTGGTCCTATCTGGTATCCTGAGACTGTCCCCTGCTTCTCGACTTCCCAACCAGAGGAAACACCCTCCCTACATCTAACCTTGCCAGCCTTCTTAGAATTGTTTCAATCGGGTCCCTTCTGTTCTTCTAACTGCAGTGAATACCGACCGAGTTGGATCAACCTCTCTTCAAAGGGCAATCCTGCCATCCAGTTGGCTGTGTAAACCTCAGCTGTGCTTCCTCCATAGCAAGTATCAATTTCCTTGAGTAGTGAGACCTAAACTAGACACCATACTCTAGGTGTCTCACCAAAGCCTTTTATAACTGCAGTAAAACATCCATCCTTAACTCACTAATGTCTCTGACAGCCTAGTTGTCCAAAAGTGCTTTGCAGCTGATGAAGAACCTTTTGAAGTGTAGTCACTGTTGTAACATCAGTGCTACAAAAAAGGCCAGCATAAAATTGTGACACTGAAGGAGGTCATTCTCTACCATGTCTGCAGTCTGGCCTGCTGAAGAAGCAATTCATCTGGTGCCACTCCCCTGCTCTCTCCTTTCCACCACGCGCCCCCCCCCCCCCCCCCCCCCCCCCCCCGCCAAGCCCAGCAACTACGTTTCTTATCATCCAATTCCCTTCTGAAAACTTCAGTTTGAATCGGCTTCCGCTGCATCTTCAGGCAGGTACGTTGCAGATCCTAACCATTTGCTGCATGAGACATTTCCTCTGCTTGTAAGATTGAAACCCAATGCTCAGTGAGCTAAGGGTCAGCATTGGGTCCATTGTCGTTAGTGATTACATCTCTATAATATAGATGCAAATGTAGGGGGAATGACAGGTTTGTGGATGACAGAAGGATTGGTTGGGTGGTTAACTGTATGGAGGATGTTGTTGGGTTGCAGGAAAGGAAATAGGGAAATCCCCGGCAATTACAGACCAGTAAGTCTCACGTCTGTCATCTGCAAGGTGTTAGAAAGGATTCTGAGGGTTAGGATTTAAGACCATCTGGAACAGCATGGCTTGATTAAATGCAATCAACACGGCTTTGTGAAGGGCAGGTCATGCCTCACAAACCTTATCGAGCTCTTTGAGGATGTGACTAGAAAAGTTGATGAGGGTCGAGCTGTGGATGTGGTGTATATGGACTTCAGCAAGGCATTTGATAAGGTTCCCCATGGTAGGCTCATTCAGAAGGTCAGGAGGAATGGGATACAGGGGAACTTAGCTGCCTGGATACAGAATTGGCTGGCCAACAGAAGACAGCGAGTGGTAGTAGAAGGAAAATATTCTGCCTGGAAGTCATTGGTGAGTGGTGTTCCACAGGGCTCTGTCCTTGGGCCTCCACTGTTTGTAATTTTTATTAATGACTTGGATGAGGGGATTGAAGGATGGGTCAGCAAGTTTGCAGACGACACAAAGGTTGGAGGTGTCGTTGACAAGTATAGAGAGCTGTTGTAGGCTGCAGCGGGACATTGACAGGATGCAGAGATGGGCTGAGAGGTAGCAGATGGAGTTCAACCTGGATAAATGCGAGGTGATGCATTTTGGAAGGTCGAATTTGAAAGCTGAGTACAGGATTAAGGATAGGATTCTTGGTAGCGTGGAGGAACAGAGGGATCTTGGTGTGCAGATACATAGATCCCTTAAAATGGCTACCCAAGTGGACAGGGTTGTTAAGAAAACATATGATGTTTTGGCTTTCATTTACAGGGGGATTGAGTTTGAGTGGTGAGACCTTGTTGCAGCTCTATAAAACTTTGGTTAGACCGCACTTGGAATACTGTGTCCAGTTCTGGTCGCCCTATTATAGGAAAGATGTGGATGCTTTGGAGAGGGTTCAGAGGAGGTTTCCCAGGATGCTGCCTGGACTGGAGGGCTTATCTTATGAAGAGAGGTTGACTGAGCTCGGACTTTTTTTATTGGAGAAAAGGAGGAGGAGAAGGGACCTAATTGAGGTATACAAGATAATGAGAGGCATAGATAGAGTTGATAGACTATTTTCCAGGGCAGAAAAGGCTAACACGAGGGGTCAAAGTTTTAAGCTGGTTGGAGGAAAGTATAGAGGGGATGTCAGAGGCGGGTTCTTTTACACAGAGAGTTGAGAGAGCATGGAATGCGTTGCCAGCAGCAGTTGTGGAAGCAAGGACATTGGGGACATTTAAGAGACTGCTGGACATGCATATGTTCACAGAAATTTGAGGGTGCATACATGAGGATCAATGGTGGGCACAACATTGTGGGCTGAAGGGCCTGTTTTGTGCTGTACTGTTCTATGTTCTATGTTAAGCATTGGTCAGTGGGCAGCTCAGTTGCAGATGGAGTTTAACCCACATATATGTATAAAGTGATGCACTTTGGAAGAAAGAACAAGTACTCAATGAATATCAGGACGTGAGGAAGCTCAAAGAAATAGACAGATTTTAGGACACTTATCCACAGATCCCAGAATAGGTTAATAGGGTAATTAACGCATATGGGACACTTGCCTTTATCACTCATGACGTAGGTTTTAGGAGCAGGGAGGTTATGTTGGAGGTGTACAGAACTTTGGTTAGCCAACAGCTGCAACACTTTGTGTAGTTCTGGTCATCTCACTATAGGAAGGAAGTCATTTCCTTGAGGCGGGGATGTGGAAGAGATTCACTAAGATGTTGCCTTGGGTGGAACAGCTTCTCTATGATGAGAGGCTGGATAAGCTCAGCTTCCTTTCTTTCCAGCAGGAAGGGTTGATGCGGGGGGTGGAGGGGGGCATCAGATAGAGAAGTATAAGATTCTGAGGGGCATAGGGTGAATAAGGAGCAGTTGTTCCCCTTAGCCAAAGAGTCAGTAACAAGGAGGTGTAATTTTAAAGTGAAAGGCAAGTGGTTTAGAGGAGTTTTGAGGAAAGACATTTTCACTCAGGATGGTGGGGATCTGGAATGCACTGTTTGGGAGGGTAGTTGCAATCTCAACTTGTAAAAAGGATGAGATTTGAAATGATATAATGTTGAAAGCTATGGGCCAAGCATGGGAAAGTGGAACTTGAGTGGGTGCTAGTCTATTTTTGGTGGTACAGACTCAATAGGCTGAAGGGCCTCTTTACTACGTGTTTGAAACTTGTCATAATTTTGTCTGGTTCTCTATATTGGAGCTGTTCTCCGTTCTGTCCATGAACAGTTTCCTAGTTCCCAGAACCATCGTTCTGAATCTGTTTGACAGTCTGTTCAAACCCTCCACATCGGCGTGTGAAGCTCAGAGCTTTATGCAATACTCCTTCTAAAGCTGGCCCAAAGTTTCATAGGAATTTTCCATAACATGCTATGTTTTAAGCAGGCTCCACATAACTTAATGCCACCATCACAATTCAGTACATGATCAGAGGATGGATTTATGTTGGTTGAGGCTTAATCTTTACAAGGGGCATCACAAGTGGAAAATACATAATATTCCACCGCTTAAAAAGGTGTTGTTAGAATGGGATTTTGCCAAGATACCGGCTGTGGATGGGATGGATAGGAGTCTTGCCTGTTAATCAGGAGCTTGAGTTGAGTTTCCCATTCCAGAAATATGCCCCCTCGATGCAATTCCGAGGAAATTTATTGTTAGAGGTTCTGACCTTTGGATGAGATGTTAAAGCAAATTTGTGTCTTTGTCTTGGGTGGACGGAACAGGTCCCAATACATTCTTTGAAAAGCAGAGAATTTTTTCTGGTGATCGAGCCAATTTTCATGCTTCTCAATTTCTCAACAAGCATTGATAAACTCGTTTGAGCATGTGAAAATCACCAAAGTGACTACAACTTAAAAAGTGCCGTAAAACATTTTGGAACATCTAAAAATTGAGAAATACTAAATAAACCCAAGCCCTTTCTTTCATATGATGAAACTTTGTGACTCACTTTGAGTACAGGCCCATCATTTTGTTTCATTTGTCACACTGTTCTCTCGGCAGGAGGTCTATTCGGCTCCAGTAGTTTTGGGCAGCCGGCAACTTCGTCCACCAATGCTGGCTTTGGTTTCGGCACGTCAACGTCCAACAGCCTGTTTGGGGGCACGAGCACAGGGGGCCTGTTCTCCAATCAGCAGGGCAATGCCTTCACGCAGAGCAAGCCTGCCGGAGGCTTCGGAAGTAAGCATAGCTTTTGTCAGAAATTTTGAGAGCGAAGGGGGCCGTTTTAACGTCAGGCTTGACATCATCTTGTAGCCTGGTGTGGCAGGCCAGAGTTGCACAGTGTCTCAAATGAGCACTGGGTTAGATATTCCTTTTATGTACTACAAGTTGCATGTCAACCCTGACAGATTTTTACTGTATCACTACAGCAACCCTTCCTCAGGGAATAAAAACCTAAAGAACTGCAGATGCTGTAAATCAGAAACAAAAACAGAAGTTGCTGGGAAAGCTGAGCAAGTCTGGTAGCATGTGTGAAGAGAAATCAGAGTTAATCTTTTGGGTCACCATCTTGCTGGATGCAAGTGCCAGGTATAATAAAAACAAAGATGCAGCACAGTTATAGGAATGCAGATGCATGCCAAGACACTGTCTCAACTCTCTGCCATGAATTCAAGTCCCAGTCCAGGTGCTTGTAACCTGGTCAACATGAACACTGTGCAAAACTGAGGGATGCCTCCCCATCACTCTGGGAGATGTTACACAGAATCTCTGTGTGCCCCCCTGGTCTGGATGTAACTATCCCAAGGTAACAGTTTTGAAGAAGAGCAGTGGTGCGCTTCCTAGTATCTCCGTTAATGTTTGTTAGATCATTTATTTCATTGTTATTTATGAAATCCTGGAAAAACTTGGAAAGTGCTCCTGATATGTCATGAAGAAATTTAAAGCCCCTTTTGTTGTTTAAGTGACTGCAAGAGCTGGAAGTTCCTGGGTACTGCCTGCTGCTATAACATGGTCTGCTCACTTTCTGTGAGCCCTTAATCCACAGAGCTGAGCAATTTGCAGTCACCAACATGTAGATGGATTTTTTTTAAAAATTCATTAATGGGATAAGTGTATTGCTGGCCAGGCAGCATTTATTGCCCATCCCAAGTTGCCCAGAAGTCAGTTCAGAGTGAACCATATTGCTGTGGGTCTGGAGTCACATGCAGCCTAGCCCAGGTAAGGATGACGGTTTCTTTCCCTAAAGGACATTAGTGAACCAGATGGGCTTTTCCGACAGTCGACAATGGATTTGTGGTCGGCATTAGAATCTTCATTCCAGATGACTGTTGAATTCAGATTGCACCATCTGCCTTGGTGGGATTTGAACCTGGGTCCCTAGACCGCTATTTGGGTCTTTGCATTAACAGTCCAGCGATAATACCACTCGGCTGTTGCCTCCCCATCTTACTTCAGGCTGAACAGAATGGCTGCTGAGAAGATGGTTCCCTTCATTGGACAGACTAGAATAAAGGAAACTGCTTAAAAATAGGCAGTCTCCTTTATGTTAGAGAGGAAGAAATGTTTGTCTCAGAGCATTGGTCATCTGAAACTCTGCTCTGCTGAGAGCAGTAGAGGGTGGGGTCAACAATTGATATTTTTAAAGTAGATGGGGTTATTGACAAAGGGAGTTGAGGTTATTGGAATAGGTGAAAATGTAAAATTAAGATCGCAATCAGTTTGTTATTCAACAGACTGTAACTACAGTAGGTTTGAGGGACAGAAAACCACCCTGTATGTGGTAATAGTTCACGTAGGATGGCCAGTGGGGTGAGTGTGGAAAGAACACTTGCAGTGACATATAGGGATACCACAGAATGATTGATTGTATTTTGTCTGAGTGCTCTGGGAACTTCAGTGACTGTTCTTGTTTTCAGCTTTTGGAACCAGCACAACTGGAGGTGGCCTGTTTGGGACCACCAGCACTGCCTCTAATCCGTTCGGTGGGACTTCTGGAACCTTGTTTGGAGGCACCACCTTTAGCACTGCTGCCCCTACTGGAACCACTGTCAAATTCAATGTGAGTATCATGGAATTGGTAGTGCTCAGCTTATACCGACACAGAGTAGGAAGCTAACAGCCACATTACTCTGAGACTGGTGGAAATTTCTGAACTGCCTGCCTACTTGAATAGTCAGTGTCTCAACTGGTGCTGAATTGAGCATAGGAGGGCGTGAACCGTGAGGGAGATTAGGTGGCTCTGCTAGCCAGCTGTGGAAATAGAGATTCGAGCTGGCAACTTCAGTCAGCAAAGCGAACTGTTTACAACTGGGATGGTGCTTGGTGGACGGTTTGGAATTCAGTGGAACAAACTTTGCTTGCTCAAAGTTCCTCTTCTCTCACAAGCAGTGTGCTGTCTTAACTCCACTGTTTGTCTTTTGCATGCCTGCAGCCTCCAACAGGCACGGACACGATGGTAAAGTCTGGAGTCAGCACCAACATTAGCACCAAACACCAGTGTATCACAGCCATGAAGGAATACGAGACCAAGTCACTAGAGGTGAGAACTGTTGTGTGGGTGGATTTTCCTTGCTGGTAGGATGAGTGGTACTCATGCCTCGTGTTTATTATCACCGCAGAGACTGATGACGTTTTGAAAGAAAGGAATCCTGGGGGGGGTTACATCTCTCGTAGGTTAAAAACATTTTATCACATCCCGTAGAAATATAGCAGCACATACATTTCATGATTTCCCATCTTGCCCTTGGGTTCTCTTGTATCCCATGGCCTTCAAGTCACTTACACAAGCAAATATATTCCATCTGAACACCTTGGATAGATTTGGTGTTCAAACGAAGTGTTTGTATAGAGTCTTTTTAGCCAGGCTCCCAATATATTGATGAGTTGCAAGTTCCAGAGACTCCGTTTTGACCATTTTAAACAATCTGGCTGTGACAAAACTGTAATAGCTAGAATGTGTCTCGTCCACCTGCAGCGCTGCTCTCCCTGGCTTCAGCTCTTGGTCCAATTGTGTAGCATACAGCAACATGGTCACTGTTCTGTTCTGTATTTTTTGTGGATTTTCAGCAAGATCTGTCCTGAATTGAAGGCTCTGAGACCATTTCCAGTTGATCTCCACAGAACTGCTTATTTACCCTTTCCCTAATGGCTCCTGCCTCTTATAGTAGCTTCAGGTCACAGGGAGATTTCTCCTGAGTTCTAGTGGCTGCAGAAGTCATCGTCGCCTTTCCAGAATTGGCCTAATTTCACATTGCTTCTCAAGGAACCTTCTGGAAGGAAAATATAGATTCGTACCCAAAGCATGAGGAAGCTCCGTGTATTTTTGTATTCAGTTTGATACTATAAAGAGATTTGCTAGGTCAGCTCAGAGTAGCTAAATATTAAATGTATCAGTAGACAGGAGTTGCATTTAGAATCAGGTGGGTAAGGTCAGTCAATTTCCTCCAGGAAAGGGTATATATGAACCTGGTGGAACTTTACAACAAATCATTTAAACTCGAGCCAACCTTTTACTGATCTAAGACAAAATTGAGTTTATACCCACAGGCTGGCTGTTTTGGGTGTTTGTTTAATGTTCTCATGAGAATGTTCTGGAATATGGGTTACCAGGTGACTAATATTCTCATGACACTGCTATACTCTGCAACTTACTGAATTAACTGAGCTCAGCATCTCTAAGCAAAAGATCAGGGCAATAAATCTAGCAGGATTCTGGTCTCTGTGAACTGGTTGGAGGTGGTGCTTCCCCCATTGACTCTGTGGTTTTCCAACTTCCAGGAGCTGCGTTTGGAGGATTACACTGCTGGCCGTAAAGGGCCTCAGGCTCCCCTAGGGGGTGGTGGTGGTCTGTTTGGCACTTCAACCGCTACATCCAGCACTGGCACTGGGCTGTTTGGAGCCACTCCAGCCAACCCGACTGGAGGCTTCAACTTTGGACAGAGCAAAACTGGCTTCGGAGCAAGTAAGTTTGTTGATTATTTGAAATAGGCTGCAGCTGACCGGGGCTCTTGTTTTAGGAAAGAATTTTCATCTGGGGTAGGGGCTGTTAAATCAAAATATTAAGGGGCAGTGTGCCAGTTATGTGCAGTATCAGTGCCTACCATCTGAAGCTGACTATACCCTGTGCTAATAACTCCCTGCATGCCCATTTATCCAGCTCTGGATAGAGTATTGGAAGAATGTTTGTTTGTTTGACCATTGCAGAGAGCACCAAAAATGAGTGGAGTTCTGTCCGATGGCCTTGCATCTTCAGCTTATCCAAAACCCGCTGTCTGTATCCATACTGTCTCCAAGACTCCTTTATCCAGCACCACTGCAGCAATTCCCCATCCTCCAAGCCTACCCTTATTTTACAATTCCTCACCCTCTATGACTCTGTTAGATACATCCAGCAAACACGTGTGATGCTGCTTGGGGTGTTTTACACCATTACACACACCCTGCTTTCAGTAAGGAGTCAAGTCATTCCCGTTCTTCGCCTCTTCCCCCCCCACCCGCCTGCCCACTTATGTCCCTGAGCCTAGATAGTGTAGACGGCAGTCAATGTACTGAGTATGGTCCACTCTGCAAATTGGTTTATGCCACCCAGGTTGGGAATTGAACTGAGGTTTCCAATGAACCTAGGCTTCTTCAGTCCTGCAGAAGGATAATACTCAAAATGTTGATTACTCCATTCTTCCAGTTGCTGTCTGGCTTGCTGTGTTTGTGTTTCCAAGGCTCTTGTTCTCTACAACTCTCTCCCTGGAGCAGCTAGAATCATTGGGGGATTTGTATTTTGGGTTTTCTCCTTTATAATCAAAATCCATCTATAACTTCTCCTGCACATAAGCACTTTGCACGTGTGACATCCCAGTTCTCCACGTGTGTTCCGTAAGGATCAGGTATGATGCTTGAGCTTGTCTCTGTGGAGATGTTCAGACAACACATCTGATCATCTGTGAGCTGTATTCAGTACCAAATCCCTGGTCGCTGCACATTGGGCTGTGACTTCCCCTTGTTAAAGTGGAACAAGGCAACTCAGTGGGGATGCTGCAGCATTGCAGATGCTGGTTTCCCATCAGTTGGTAGGTGTTGCGGGTTGGTATCCCCAGACAATCATACAAGATATTTTTGATCACCCTTCTTGGAGGGGTTGTAACTCAGTTTTGGAGCAGGCGAGACTTGTCCTTGGGCCTTCTGATCCAGAGATAGAGACAATACCACTGCACCATGATCCATGCATTGCTGCTACATGTTAATCTGACTTACCACTGCACAGGTTCTGTGTCAATGCCAGTTTGTGGCTAGCAGCAACACTAAGGTGACTGTAAGAGACTTGTCCCAGGTAAAGCCTGTCCTTCAAAATGCAGGAACAAACTTGATGTTTTACTTAAACCGAAAATTGTCACTAAATATATTGTTTATTTCCTCAGCTTTCTACAGTCCAAAGCCCATCATAAAATGGCATGGCCTTTTTGCACTCCAGAATCATATTAATTTGACCCCCGCCCATATTTTTCTCTCTGGAAGATGCTGGCAGTTACTATCCGTCATGAATTTTTTGAGAACGTCAAGTTGGCTGTGTTACTGTGGACCTGGCGTTTATGAACCTGTTGTGTTTTGATAACAATCTGACAGATTCATGGTTGCTTTTTATTTCTGGATTTTCTTAAACCTGATCCAAATGCACAAACCGCCCATAGTATGATTTAAATATCAGGCTCTGGATTGCTATGGTCTGAGCTTCGGATTATCAGAACAGAAACATCACCACCACTGTTGTTAACCCTTTGAAAAGTTAGTTGGACCAAAGTTAAATCGATGTCCAATTCTTATTCAAGGTATGTGTGGCATCTTTTACACACTTTTGTCCCCTTATCTTTTACTGAAGGCTGTGATGTGTTTTGGGGGAGGAAGGAGCCTTCAGGATACCTTGAAGCAGCTACCGAGAGAGCCAACTGTGCCCATGGGCTCTGCTGATGTGAATTGTCACCTTTGGCACTTTAGATGTGTTGTAAATTTTTTAATTTTAAAACAAAATCAAATATTGAACGAGTGACTTCCTCTCCTCAGACACTGGTCTCCTTTCCCAAGTGGGTGTGCTGGGGACAGTCTGTGGGTCCAGCCTTCAAAAAACAGGTAGGGACTTTCATCGTGAGGTTTAAAGCTTTACAGCTGAGACCAGGTCGTGGTTTGGTCTTTTTGCAGGAAGTACAAACTGTGCTGCTCAATTGTGCTGAATCATTTACTGACTGGTGAAAGCCGGAACTTATTTGAGGTCTACTTCCCCATTTATATCTCCCCTTTCTCTCAAAGACATCTTTTCCTTGGCAAATAGAGTCCCATGGGCACAGGACATGCCCCCTGGGGGCTGCTTCACCTCCGCACTATCATGTATCTCCACCCAGTATCGTAATGTCACCCTGCGCCAAGCTGCTGGAAAGCATGTGCCATGGTTTAAACAATTCAGTACCTCTGGGAAACACTTGTCTTGTTGGCACAAGCTCTTAACAGTTGTATCCTGCCTCCCTGTTGCCATATGCATACTGTGGCTTTGTGCACGTAACCTGTGGGGTGAGCACAAGTGACAGTACGTACATATCCAACTCAAGGAGCAATTCCTCCCATAGAATTTAAAGTGCTACATAGCTTCAAGAGTTAAAGGGGCTGTCGGAGATGGGAATGAGGAAGAATCTTACCCCCCACCACCCCCAAATTAGTGGATAAGATTGACCTACAGGATTCTCCCCTACCTAAACTAGTCTGGGTTTACACAGAGCAGGCTTAAGCAGAGCAAAGGCTTAAAGGAGCTGCTTTGTGGCAGGGAGAGAGTCTGAGGCATTTAATGAGAATTTCTCAAAAAGAAGAAACTTTTGTATTAGGAAATATTCATCAGCAATCATTTCACTACAGATTCGTTCATCTGAATTGGGTATGAGCCTGGCCAGGTGTTAGATTTGGAAGTAGGTGAGCACTTTGGTGATAGTGATCACAATTCTGTTATGTTTACTTTAGTGATGGAAAGGGATAGATGTATACCACTGGGCAAGAGTTTTATAGTTGGGGAAAGGCAATTACAATGAGATTAGGCAAGATTTGGGGAGCATAGGATGGGGAAGGAAACTGCAGGGGATGGGCACATTAGAAATATGGAGCTTTTTCAAGGAAAAGCTCCTGTGTGTCCTAGAAAAGTACGTACCTGTCAGGCAGGGAGGAAGCTGTAGAGTGCGGGAGCCGTGGTTTACGAAGGAGGTGGAATCTCTGGTCCAGAGGAAGAAGAAGGCTTATGTTAGGATGAGATGTGAAGGCTCAGTTAGGGCACTTGAGGGCTACATCGTAGCCAGGAAAGACCTAAAGAGGGAGCTCAGAAGAGCCAGGAGGAGACATGAGAAGTTGTTGGCGGATAGGATCAGGGTAAACCAAGGCTTTCTATAGGTATTTAAGGAATTAAAGAATGACGAAAGTAAGATTAGGCCCAATCAAGGGCAGTAGTGGTAAGTTGTGTGTGGAGTCAGATGAGATGGGGAAGCGCTAAATGAATATTTTTCAACAGTATTCACTCTTAAAAAAACGACAATGTTGTCGAGGAGAATACGGAGATGCAGGCTACTAGATTAGGTGGGATTGAGGTTCACAAGGAAGTGGTATTAGAAATCCTACAGAGGGTGAAGATAGATAAGTCCCTGGGCCGGATGGGATTTATCCTCTGATCCTCTGGGAAGCCAGGGAGGAGATTGCCGAGCCTTTGGCATGAATCTTTAACTCGTCACTTTCTACAGGAATAGTGCCAGATGACTGGAGGATAACAAATGTGGTCCCCCTGTTCAAGAAGGGGAGTAGAGACAACCCTGGTAATTATAGACCAGTGAGCCTTGGTAAAGTGTTGGAAAAGGTTATAAGGGATAGGATTTATAATCATCTAGGAAAGAATAAATTGATTAGGGATAGTCAGCACGGTTTTGTGAAGGGAAGGTCGTGCCTCACAAACCTTGAGTTCTTTGAGAAGGTGACCAAACAGGTAGATGAGAGTAAACCGGTTGATGTGGTGTATATGGATTTCAGCAAGGCGTTCGATAAGGTTCCCCACAATAGGCTATTGTACACAATGCGGAGAAATGGAATTGTGGGAGCTATAGCAGATTGGATCGGAAATTGGCTTGCTGAAAGAAGACAGAGGGTGGTAGTTGATGGGAAATGTTCATCCTGGAGAGCAGTTACTAGTGGTGTACTGCAAGGGTCGGTGTTGGGTCCACTGCTGTTTGTCATTTTTAAAAATGACCTGGATGAGGGCGTAGAAGGATCGGTTAGTAAATTTGCAGACGACACGAAGGTCGATGGAGTTGTGGACAGTGACGAAGGATGCTTTTGGTTGCAGAGAGACATAGATAAGCTGCAGAGCTGGGCTGAGAGGTGGCAAATGGAGTTTAATGCAGACAAGTGTGAGGTGATGCAGTTTGGTAGGAGTAACCAGAAGGCAAAGCACTGGGCTAATGGTAAGATTCTTAGCAGTGTAGATAAGCAGAGAGATCTTGGTGTCCTTGTACACAGATCCTTGAAAGTTGCCACCCAGGTTGACAGGGCTGTTAAGAAGGCATACAGTGTTTTAGCTTTTATTAATAGAGGGATCGAGTTCCAGAACCAAGAGGTTATGGTAAAGCTGTACAAAACTCTGGTGCGGCCGACTTGGAGCATTGTGTACAGTTCTGGTCACCGTATTATAAGAAGGACGTGGAAGCTTTGGAAAGGGTGCAGAGGAGATTTACTAGGATGTTGCCTGGTATGGAGGGGAGGGACTTGAGGCTGTTTTCGTTAGAGAGAAGAAGGTTGAGAGGTGACTTAATTGAGACATATAAAATAATCAGAGGGTTAGATAGGGTGGATAGGGAGAGCCTGTTTCCTAGCATGGTGACGGTGAGCACGAGGGGGCTTAGCTTTAAATTGAGGGGTGAAAGATATAGGACAGATGTCAGAGGTAGTTTCTTTACTCAGAGTAGTAAGGGAATGGAACGCTTTGCCTGTTACGGTAGTAGATTCGCCAACTTTAGGTACATTTAAGTCGTCGTTGGATAAGCATATGGACGTACATGGAGTAGTGTAGGTTAGACAGGCTCGAGATTGGTATGACAGGTTGGCACAACATCAAGGGCCGAAGGGCCTGTACTGTGCTGTAATGTTTTATGTTCTAAGAATTGTTCATCCATTGTCTATCCCCCTTACAGAATTAACTTGAGTCTTTCTTTGTACAGCTGAGTGGTTTTGCTAATTCAGTTCAAAAGGCTGTTAATAGTTGATCCTGGGGACAGATGTTACATTTGGTCTCAGATTGGCATGTGTTGAGTGAATGGAACAGCAGAAAATTTGCAGTCTGAATGGGCTTGAAGCTATCATGTGTAGTGTTGGTTTATGTTACATTTCCACTCACATCGAGATTAAATTTTCTCTCCCAGTAATGCACTGCATGTGGAGATCAGGAAGATGTTTTAATTGTTGTAATTTGCATTATTTGCACTATGAAGTTAAACACGGGTTTAATGTAGATGTGGAAGGATACCCAACTAAAAGGGGAAATGGATATTTGGGGATCAAACAGCGGTGTGCCCTGCATGACTCCTTCCAGATCAGTGCTGACCACGGATCAAATTTGTTTGTCTACTCTTTGACATTCTTCCTCAGCCCTTGGGGTGCAGGATGGGAGATGCTTACACACTAAAGCTAATCTTCATTGGCTATTCTGGCTCAAGGGGCTGAACGGCCTACTTCTATTCCTATATTCCCATTTGCTTGTGACACTTCAACGCTGCTGTTGCCAACTTGCATAAAGCTTGAAACCCCAACTTACATTGTTGCTGCCAACAACAGGTACTCTGAACAGGTGTTGACGTATCGAGCTCAGTCACTATTTGACAGAATTTGAAATTCCTCAAGTCTTGTTTCCATACAACGCAGCAGTGATTGAGTGAGGGAGTTGATGAGCATTTACGTTGAGTAGATCATCCACTCCCTTGACCTACCCCACGACTTATTCAGTATCAGCCACAATCTCACTATCAACTGCACCTTCCTGCGCTGTCCCATTCCCTTTAATACCCAAGAATCGCTTGATCCCAGTCTTAAGCCTACTAAATGACTGAATGTTGTGAGCTCAGTTCTATAATTCCAGAGATTTTTAGCCCTCAATGAAATTTCTTCCAGCCTCTAAATGTAGCTAAGCCCTGTACATGTTTGTAGGAAGTTTGGATATTAGGTGTTTTGCTTATTTTACAGAAAGTGCAACAGCTCCAGTCAAGCAGCAAGAAGAGAAGCAAGTCAACACAACAGTGGAAACAAGTTTGAAAGTGTTTGGGCTGGGATTTGTGGGTTGTCAGAGACTTACAATGAGGTGGCAGTGGGAATGAGGTGAAACTCAGTGGGGATGGAGGTCCAGCAATGTTTCGCTGTTTCCCTGTCACCACGGTGCAGCCAGTCCTTTCTGCTGATGATGTTGGGGCCTGTGTTTCAGGTACTGGTGCTTTCGGCACAGGCACGGGAGGCCTGTTTGGTCAGCCACAGCAGCAGGCTAGCACAGGTCTCTTTGGGAACAAACCTTTCGGACTGGCCACAACCACACAGAGTACTGGCTTCGGTTTTGGCACTGCCAACACCCTGGGTCAGCCCAACACCAGCAGCATGGTAAGACACCCAGAATACTGAGCAGCCTGAAATTCTATGTGTGGCGCGTGTACGTTCATTCCAGCTCTATTCCCTCTGCAGATGAAACAAGAGAGGCTCCATAGACCACCTTGTATTCCCATGAATATAGAAGATTAAGGGGCTTCTAATTCAAAATATTTCAGAATTTGGAGACAGTCAAATTCTTTACTGTTATTTAGTGTCAAGAGACCAAGACAATGGTCAGGATCTTCAAATCCAAGCCAGGCTATTCAGGGGTGACATCAGGAAGCACTTCCTCACAGAGTAAAATACTGGAAAAGGTGGAAATCTGAAGAGGAAGTGTTGGGAATGCTTGACAGATGAGTTTCTAGTCAACAATCCCTCATTAGAATTGTGAGCACTCTGAGGTAGAATAAGTCCTCAGCAGACAGACTGGGGAAGAGTAACACAGTAATTTTGTTCAGCCTGCTAATGGTTTCTAGGGCCAAGGTGGGTGGTAGATTTGAAACAGAGCAGAGATGGCTGTGCGAACTCCAGGTCAGACAGCATCTGTGCAGGACAAAAAAAAAGCATTAAAGTTTCAAGTCTAGTGACCCTTTTTCAGAGCTGTGCCTTTGAGCCTCCTTCAGTATTCATAATCATTATGACTGGTCATCTAACTGAATAGCTTGTTTCTGCCTTCCTCCCATATCCTTTTGATCCTTTTAGCCCAAGTGTGATATCCACCACTTTGAAATTGTACAGTGTTTTGGTGTCATCTGCTCTCTGTGGTATAGTACCCACAGGCTTATCCCTCTCTGGTAGAGAAATTTCTCTTCTCAGTCCTAAATGGTTTACCCAGTGTCCTTAGATTGTGACTCCAGGTTCTGGACTTTCCCACCATCAGGAACATCTTTCCTGCATATACCCAGTCTAGTTCTTTTTAAGAATTTGAGGTTTCTGTAAGATCCCCCTCATTCTACTGAACTCCAGCTAATTGAATCAGTTCAGATTGTATCTCCTCATGTCAGCCCTGCAATCCAAGGAATCAGTCTTCTAAACCTTTGCTGCACTCCCTCTATAGAAACATAGAAGCAGTAGGTGGACATTCAGCCCTTTGAGTCTACTCTACCATTCTTCGTGATTGTGGCTGATCATTCAACGCAATACCTTAATCCCGCTTTCTCTTAATTTCTGATCCCATTTGCCCCAAGTGCTATATCTAGTTGTCCCTTGAGCACGTTCAGTGTTTTGGCATCAACTACTTCTTGTGGTAACGAATTCCACAAGCTCACCACTCTGGGTGAAGAAATGTCACCTCGTCTACCCTAAATCCTCACTGTGAACCCTAGTTCTGGACACATCCACCGTCGGGAACATCCTCCCTGCAGCTACCCTGTCCAGTCCTGTTAGAATTTTATAAGTCTGAGATTCCCCTCATTTGCCTGGTAAACCTTCGCTGCACTCCCTTGAGAGCAAGAGCATCCTTCCTCAGCTGTGGAGATCAAAAGTGCATACAGTATTCCAACTGATCTCACCAAGCCCTGTATAATTGCACCAAGTCACCTCTGTTTCTGCACTCTAATCCTCTCGCTCTGAAAGCCAGCATACCATTTGCTGCCTTTTCCACATGCTGCACCAGCATGCTTACCTTCAGTAGCTGATTTACAAGGCCTTATTGAACATCTCCCCATTCTCAACTTGTAACCATTCCGAAAATCTGTCTTCCTGCTTTTACTACCAAAATTGATAACCTCTCACTTATCACGTCATAATTCCATCTGTCGTGTATTCAGCTTATCCAATAGCACTGAAGCGTCTCTGTATCCTCTTCAGAGCTCACCCTTGCACCCAGCTTTGTGTCATTTAGTTGCCTCATCCAAATTATTGATGTAATAGTGATTAGCTGCAGCACTGGTACCGGTCCCTGCAGAACCCCACTAGACACTGCCTACCATGTGGAAAAAGATGCATTTATCAGTCCTGAATCTCTCCGCATTTACCATATCAAGTCCCCGAAAAATCTTGTACATTTCAATAAGGTCAACTTTCATTCTCCTAAATTCCAACAAGTACACCCAGGAGTCATTCTTCTGAATCTTACCTGCCTCTTCTGATGCCTTCACATCCTTCCTAAAGACTGGTGTCCAGCACACTGAACAGTACTCTAGGTGGGGCTAAACCTGCGTTTTATAAGGTTTATTCATAATTTCCTTGCTTTTCGATCTGCTTCTATGTATAAAGCCCACCTATGTTTTACTGTTTGATCACTCAGTCCTCATACTTCCAATGATTTGTGTATGTACACCCCAAGGTTCCTGTCACTTCAACTTCTGTGATTGTAGACCTGCTTGCCGAGCCAGTGTGTTTGCAGATGTTTCATCACCCTGCTAGGTAACAGCGTCAGATTTCTGTCCCACTTGTTATTTTGGTTATGCACCTTGGTTTGCTGGGCTGGTTCGCATCACTTCCAGTTCTGTTTTTCAGTGGCTTGTATATCAACTCCAGTTCACTGTGTTGGTTGCTGGAGTTCTGGTTGGAATACCAGACCTCCAGGAATTCCCTGGCATGTCTGTTTGGGTTGTGTTGTTATGGATGTGTTGCCCCAGTCACATTTGTGCCCTCCTTTGTGTGGACTGTGACCAGTGAGAATTGGCCATGTCTCTGGGTGGCTAGTTGGTGTTCATGTATCCTTATTATAAGTTTCCTTCATAACGTTTCATCGGCCAAACTGGAAGAAAACTGACAAGAAGGATACGTGAACACCAGCTGGCCACCCAGAGACATGACCAATTCTGACTGGTCTCAGAACACACCGACAAAGAAGGACATGAATTTGACTGGGGCAACACATCCTGGGCGGCACAGTGGCTCAGTGATTAGACCCGGGTTTGATTCCAGCCTCGGGTGACTGTGTGGTGTTTGCGCATTCTCCCTGTGTTTGCGTGGGTTTCCTCCAGGTGCTCTGGTTTCCCCCCACAGTCCAAACATGTGCAGGCTAGGTGGATCGGCCATGCTAAATTGTCCCATAGTGCTCAGGTGTGTGAGGGTTATGGGGGGATGGGTCTGGGTGGGATGCTCCAAGGGGTGGTGTGGACTTGTTGGGCCGAAGGGCCTGTTTCCACACTGTATGGAATCGCAAGCCAAACAGTGACAGGGAATTCCTGGAGGCATGGCATTCTAACCAGAACTCCATCAACAAACGCATTGAATTGGAACTGATATACATGCCGCTGAGAAACAGAACTGGAAGTGTTGCTAACCACCCCAGCAAACCAAGGTGCTTAAGCAAAATAATGAGCAGAACAGAACACCAACACTCCACCAGAAGTGCACTAATGATGTTACCTAGCAGGGTGATGAAACATCTGCAGTCAAACACAATGCTCGGTGAGCAAGTCTGCTACATTACCCACATCCAGAGCTACAAATCTTCTGAAAAACTTTAGACTTCAACTTCTTGATCTTAAATTTAATCTGCTCCTTATTCACTTAATCCACCAACTACCTGTGCTTACAGCTCACCAGCCTTTTTTAGAAGTAAACAGGACGTAAAGTTCCCTTGACAGCTTTCCCATCCAGTGCTCCTGGGACAGGAACAGCACGGGGTTGAATATGGAGTAAAGCTCCCTCTAATCTTTGAACTGAAAGTGGTATTTTCTCAACACCATCCCTGTCAAACACTCCTGGGATAGGGATAAGGGGTTAAGATACAGACAGTTTCTTCTCGCTTGAACTAAAGGTAAACTAAAGTTCCGCTGGAACCTCAAACATTCTGGCAACAGGGGCAGCAAGGGGGTTAAATACAGAATAAAGCTCCCTCCTCTTGGCAAATGAAACAAGTTTAAAAAGTCAAACGGCAACTTTCAGAACGAAACAGAAATTTACTAAATTAACATGACATCATCTGGGCTGATGTAGCCCAGCCGCCACAGCACCCCTCATTCACGAAATACCTTGACTGCGCCAGTGAGCACAGCGCACTCCTCCTCTGGGGCACCCGAGTGTGGGCATAACCACAAAAGAAGGCCAGACAGTCAGGAACGACAAGCCCCTCTCTAGCCCGCTACCTGGACCTGTTAATGACTGCTTTGGCCAGGCCTGGGAGCAGAGCCATGAGAATGTTCACCAGGATGATTCTCTGCTACAGAGGGATTGTCTTATGAACAAAGACTAATGAGGCCAAGTCTCTACTCACTAGAGTTTAGAAGAATGAGAGGTCATCTTATTGAAACACCTAAAATTCTCAAGGGTCTTGACAAGGTAAATGCTGAGACAATGTTTCCCCACATGGGAGAGTCTAGGACGAGAGCCTAAACTTTGTCTCCGAATTAAGGGGTTGCACTCTAAGACTGAGATGATAAAGAATTTCTTCTGAGGATTGAGAATCTTTGAAACTCTTTGCCACAGAGAGCAATGGGAGCAGAATCCTTGACTATTTAAGGCTGCGATTCTTGATCAGTTGAGGACAGGAAATTGGATGGGAGTGTTGCATCAGCCATGATGATCTTGAATGGCAGAGCAGGCTCAAGGGGCTGAACAGTCTAGTCCTGTTCCTATTTCTTGTGGTCTTTCTCCCTCAGAATCAGTATTGATGTCCCAAGAATCTAAGACCCTACCTCTTGCTGGTCTGCTGGGACAGAGACAGCAGACTAAACAATCTCTTGTTCTGTAAAGTGCATTAGATTAATCTAGATTTATGAACGTGCAGGTTCATTTTGAGCTCTAACTTGACCCTCTGCTCACCACAGAGTTTATTTGGAACTGCCCCAGTCTCTCAGTCGGGAGGGATTTTTGGAACCAACACCAACACCAGCACCGGGACTGCGTTTGGCGCAGGGGGTGGCCTCTTTGGCAATACCAATGCTGCTTTCACCAACGTCAACAATGTAAGTTGAGTGCCAGGGTGTGATGGACCTCAGACTTGCTGTGATATTTGGCAACTGAGTGATCCACGGCTCTAAGACAATGTAAAGTGATGGCTTAAATCACCCGAGTCCCACTGTAATCATTAAAATTCACAACAATTAAAGACCATAAAGCATAGAATTGAAAAGCAACAATGTTACATTAAATTGTGCGAAGCATCAGCCAGAATGTTTTGAAGTGCTGGGCAATGTTTTTAGATCTTTATATTAAAAAAAAATGCCACTGAAGGTGAGTTCAGGATTCATATGAGTATCAGAACTGGGCTTCAACTTGTAAATAATTCAACAGGCTGCAGCAGCTTTATTTTTGTTTCAAAAAGTAAGATGTTGATTTTGGGGAAGAAACCTGATATAGCCCTTTGGAATTATGAGAGGGCTTCACTCGGATAGAACTAGAGAAGTTGTCACTTGTCAGAGATAGAACCCAGGACCATTGATGTATGATGGTTGCAATCAATCCAGTGGGGAAGTTGGGAGAAACCTTTTCGGTTTGATAGGAATGCAGAACTTGTCACCAAAGGGAGTGGTGAAGATGGATTAAACACCTGAAGCAGTGCTTGGAGGAGGCTTGTGTGATGAACCAACATTGATGTACCAGTTTAGCTTGGTTGGAGCAAGATGAAATGCCATAAATTGAGCAATCTGCAGGGATAGAAATGAGCGAGTGGTACGATCGGTGTGACCTAGGGGTTTTTCGTGTGGTGAAGCTGAAGTTAATGTGCGTTTCCCACAATAACCAGGCTGTAGAACGGACAGTCTGCCATGGATGGGAAAAGAGCTGACCATGTTTTCCTGTTCTCTTAACTTCCATAGAGCTTGTTTGCTAACAAACCTGCTGGATTTGGAGCTGCCACAACAAGCGCTTCCACCTTCGGCACTGGTGGTGCTGGCCTGTTTGGTACTAAGCCAACCCTGACTATCGGAGCCAATGCCAATACTTCAAACTTTGGTATGTGAGAATGAAGTGTCCTAAGCCTGTGTGTTGGTTCATGTAACAGTGAAAATGTTGCAACTGCCTCAATGGCATTATGGCATAATTACAACACAAGGACTGCAGCAGTTGAAGAAAGCAGCTCACTTCCATCTTGTTAAAGACATTTCAGGATGAGGAATAATTGCTGACTCAGTAAGCAGTGCTCACATTCCAGTCAGGAAAACAAAAGTGTAGAGCAGGAATAGGCCATCTGGCCCTTCTGAGTGTATAAAATCAGGGCTGGTTTGACATGGCCCCATAACTCGACTCTTGTGATCATAAACCTGTCTACCTCTGTTCCCTCTGCTAATTTTCAAGTAACTGGCTCAAGCTGAGCCATACTATCCCTTTCCAGGCAAAGTAGTCTGCAATGTCTGCTTCCAGGGCAATTGGTCAAGGTGAGCTGTTAGGAAGAGCTTTGAGCTCAAGCAAATAATTTCACAACTAAAAATGGTGAAGCATCAAAAATCAAAGATGCAGATGACCCCAGATTTGGAGTAGTGTGAACATCTTGGGAGACTTTTGGGACTGGAGAAAGTTTTTTATATTGATAGGGAAGAGCAAAGTTGTGGATGGGTTTGTAAATCAGGTTTTCCTGTTTCCATGAGTGAACCTATGTAAGTTGGTGCACACAGGCAATTTGGAGAGGAATGAGAAATTTGTAAAGGATAAGGTGGTGACCGATTGGAATGAGAGAATAATTCCTAAGGAGAGAACAGTTTAATGACTGACATAGGGGCCAGGGTGGGAAGTTGGGTGATCAGTTTAGAGGGATTCAGGCTGACCGTGTAGGAAGTGGATCTTTTGGATAACATAGACTCAGAACACTAAAGACTTGTGACAATACAGGAGAGAGAGATTTATGGCTAAGATTGGGGAACCTTGGAAGAGGCAAACAGAAATTGCTAATGAAACTGGCAGACTCGAAGAGTCACTGGACTCAATATTAACTCCACTTGCTGCCAGACCTGCTGAGTTTCACCAGCAATTTGTTTTTGTTTCAGATCTCCAGCATCCATAGATCTTTGTTTGATTATGGAACCTTGAAAGAGGTATAGCCCAGTGGACAAGAGGAAAAGAGGGAAATGGTAGGGGCAGCTGATAGGACTTCTTCAATTTATTCCTGTAATGTGGCTGTCATTGGCTAAGCCAGCATTCATTGTCCATCCCTGTTTGCCTTGAATGGAGTGCGTTACTCAGCAATTTCGGGGGGCAGTTGTATCAACCATGTTGTTCTGGATCTGAAGTCATTCAGATCAGATAAAGGTGGCAGATTTCTTTCCCCAAAGGCCGCTGATAAACCAGATAAATTTTATGACTAAATAAAAACCGAAAGAACTGTGGATGCTGTAAAACAGAAATTGCTGGAAAAGCTCAGTAGGTCTGGCTGTATCTGTGGAGACAAATCAGTTAAAGTTTCAAGTTGACTGACCCTTCCTCCGAACACCAGCAACTTCTACCTTTGACCATGTTTCAAAGCAGACTTTACCAATTTTGGTCCTCAATCAAAAGTGAAAGGGAGTGGTCCTTACACTGCTTAAACATCTCCATTTCTCTACTTTTTCTTTCCTCCTTTTAGATACTGTTCTTTAAACCTAACTCTGACTAACTTCCTGCTCACCTCCCTAAATATCTGTCTAATTCTCTTTCAAAGTTATGATGTTCCTGCAGTGCTTTGATCAGGGGGATGATGTCATGATCTGATATCTCTGGGCAAGTAACTCTGAGGACCAGGGTACTGCTGTACAAGCAAAGCAGTTAGTGGAATTTAAAATAAGTCTAAAATGTACAGCTAGCTTATTAATTTGTTTATAGGATTTGAACATTGTTGGCGAAACCAGCATTTATTGCCCTTCCCTAATTGAGGGTGTTCATGGGCTGCTTTGTTGAACTGTGAGGAAAGCAGTGTGACCAGGGAACTCAGTTGTCACCAAAACTCATCTAGTCCACTGAAGTATTTTTACGGAAGGAAGAGATTGCTGGGCCCCTTGCTGTGGTATTTGTATCATTGATAACCACAAGTGAGATGCCAGAAGACTGGAGGGTGGATAATGTGGTGCCAGGTTTGAGAAAGGTGGCAAGGAAAAGCTCGAACTGTAGACCAGTGAGCCTGACATTGGTGGGTATGTTGTTGAAGGAGATTGAGGGACAAGATTTACATGCCTTTGGAAAGGCCTGGACTGATTAGGCATAGTCGGTATAGCTTTGAGTGTGAGAAATCGTGTCTCACTAACTGAATAGAGTTTTTTAAGTGACAAAGATGATTGACATTAGTGTGGTTGATGTTGTCCGTATGGATTTCAAGCTGTTTGACAAGGTTCAGCATGGCACACTGATCAAGGTTACATCTCAAGGAATCCAAAAGAAGCTAGCTAATTGGATACAAAATCAGCTTGATGGTAGGACAGAGGGTGGTGGTAGAGGGTTGTTTTTTCGACTGGAGGCCTGTGATGTGTGGTTGCTGCAAGGATTGGCACTGAGTCCACTTTTTTGTCATCTATATAAATAATCAGGATAAGAATGTGGGAGGTAAGGTTAGTAAGTTTGCAGATAACACCAAAATTGGTGTAGTGGACAGTGAAGTAAGTTGAGTACAATTGACCCTTGATCCAATGGGCTAAGAAGTGGCAGATGGAGTTTAGATAAATGTGAGGTATTGCATTTTAGAAATTCACATTGAAGTACTTACACACTTGATGGTAAGGCCCTGAGGAGTGTTACTGAAGAGAGACCTAGGAGGACAGGTACATAGTTTTTTGAACGTATAGTTGTAGGTAGACAGTGCTGAAGGTGGTGTTTGGCACACTTGCGTTCTGTTGGAGTTGGGGCATTGGGGAGGTTAATTTTGGAACACTGTTTCAATTCTCGTCTTCCTGCAGAAGGGAAGATGTTAAAACTTGAAAGCATTCAGAAAAGATTTGAGGATATTGCAGGGGCTGGAGGGTTTGAGCTATAAGGAGTGGCTGAATAGGCTGGGGCTGTTTTTCCCTGGAGTATAGGAGGCTGAGGGCTGACCTTTACAAAAGTTTATAAAATCATCATGGGCATGGATCAGGTAGATAGTCAAGCTCTTTTTTTTTCTTCCTCCAGGTAGGGGAGTCCAGAACTAGAGAGCATAGGTTTAAGGAAAGGTGGGGAGAGCTTTAAAAGGGACCTGACCAGTAACGTTTTCACGCAGAGGGTGGTGCTTGTACAGATTGAGCTGCCAGACGAAGTGGTAGATGTAGGTACGATAACAACATTTAAAAGGCATCTGGATGGGTGTGTGAATAGGAAGGGTTCAGAGGGATATGGGCAAAATGCTGGGACATGGGACTAGATTAATTTAGGATGTCTGGTTGGTGTGGACAAGATGGACCGAAGGACCTGTTTCCATGCCGTATATCTGTGACTTCATGAAATTTGCCATCTTTCTTGATCTGGCTTACACATGCCTCCAAACCCACAACAATGTGGTTGGGCTCTCGCTCTCGCTCTCTGAAATGGCCAGGGAAGCCACGGGTAAATTCCTCAGTTGATGCTCCAATCCTCTGAGCGAAGGTGAGGGAAAGAAATATCAATTGATTAACCTTTGTATCAAACTGCACCCCCATTCCATGGTAATTTATTCTGAAATTCAGCAATCAATTGAATGCTTTGATAGGCTTCACACTAGATCTTCAAAGTTGGATCTTACTGCCACTTCTTCCTTTCTCACATGCTGGCTCCAATTAGTGTTCAGTATTCCATAGTGCCACTGGGTTTCTGAACACAGCCTTGAGTATGCTGCTTCTCTATCTACCCAAAACCAGCATTCTGTCTACTTGGGTGACAGTGTGGCTCACTGTGGAGCCTTCGGAGGCAGTTGCATAGTTTGTCTTTGACCCCATCAGTCTGTCTGCATGCTGTCACAGGCACTCCTATTACTATGGTGCTGTGAGCATACAGTGTTGTGCCCTGGCGCCATGGGGTGTGGGCGTTCAGCATGTTGGCACTTCAATGTCTGATGCACTGGGATAATAATTAAAAGCTGAATCACTGGCTGCTTTTCATCTGCTACTCTAGGATTTGGAGCAAATACAGCAACAGGTGGTCTGTTTGGGAATAAACCTGCAACTGGAGCGCTTGGAACAACCCTCGGAGGTGGATTTGGATCAGGTGAGCTGTTCATGCTGCTGGGAGGGTGGGAATATACAGGATTAAGGAACTACAGAAGCAGACGTCTGGAATTCAGTACAAACTGAGGAAATGGACAGGCAGTGCTCTCAGCTTCAGGGTAAGCAGCTTTGAGCCGACCAATTCAAAGCCATTGATTCCAGCTGAGCAACTGTGGGGGTTCTAGAGGAGCAAAAAGAAGCCATTTGACTTTTTAAACCTTTTCAGTCATTGAAAGTTACCAGAGTTCCTGCCTTTCTGTAAGAGAAGGGTCCAGATTTTCAGTCCTGTGTGTAAAGTGCCTCCTGACATCATCCCTGAATGGCCTGGCTTGAATTTAAGGTCATGCTCCGTTGTTCTGGACAACGCTTTCGTGCTCGCTTGCTCTCTGCCTCTGGTTGCCTCCCCCAAAGGAAACAGCTACTGCCTATAAATCTCTCATCATTTTAAACCTCTTGAATAGATCATCGGCACTCTGTCTTAGACTGTAGGGAGTCCAAGCTAAACTACTGCAGTCTTCTGCCAGTTTTGTCCTTCAGGAGATGTTCTGGGTGGTAGAAGAGGAAGTGCTTTCTTTGAGCTTAGTTGCTGAAGCAATGTAATTAGCCAGAGCTTGCTTTCGGGATTAGTATTCCATGACCTTTGATATATGTGTAGGGTGGAGTAAATAGACTGAGGCTGCACAGTGGACTGCCCAGAAGGTGCGGCCCAGTTAAATGTAGAATTTGCTACCATATGGGCTGGTGAAACTGGTGTTGATCATCAGTAGATAAGCACGTGCTAACAGCTGGGTTTGAAAGTTATGGTGGGCAGACTCTTGTATAGAATCTGAACACAGACCACTTGACCTGTACCTACATTGTGTAGCCCTTGTACTAGTTTCCTAGTAGGAATTGAGAGAGAGGGTGAACAAGGATGCATCTCAGCTGGTCTGTATCACTGGGCATTTAATACCAACCAGTAGAAAGATGGTTTGTCCCAGCTACTGTTTAGAACTGAAATATCTGGAAGTGATCATCATAAGGCAGTCATGTACAAACAGATCTGTCCACGTAGTCTCCTGTCAATAACTGGCAGAAGCAGGTGAAATATCTGACAGTGTTGCCCCACATTCTGAGATTTGCAATGCCCTTGTTTTCTTTTCATAGCTCTGGGTGCTGGGCAGACGTCCTTGTTCGGAAGCACTCAGCCCAAACTGGGCACCACTCTTGGAGCAGGAACATTTGGAGCAGGAGCCTTCAATGCACCCAATGCCGGTGTGGGATTTGGAGCACCTCAGGCACCTGTCTGTAAGTAATCATCACAACAAGTGTGTAACCTGCTGTGCCTCAGCTCACTGAAACTCTTGCTGTCCCTACCCAAACTCTCTCTCACCCTTTGTCTCTCTGCTCACTTACCAATGTTGGCTGCTTGTTAAGCTGTCACTTCATCTAAAAGCAAATGTGACTATTCTAAATCCTCCATGTCCTTGCCCTTCTCTATTGCTGCTGTCCTACGGTCTTTCATCTCAAAGATCTCTAGCCTCTGACACCTTGATTGTAATCACCGTTGTTGATTGAGTTAACTGTAGATCTAAAAAGTGTAAATCTGCCTGAACTGCTTTTGAATTGATGATTTTTGATTGTGGGCTTAAGTCAGAGGCCACATGATACCAGGTTATAGTTCAGGTTTGTTTGAAATCAGAGTTTGGAACGTGGCCCCTTCATCGGGTGAAGTGAAAGAAGCACACAGGCAGAGTTTATGGGCAGAGAGGTAGAAAGATCATACAAATGGTGTGAGTGACGTGTTGAATAAGTCTCTGCAGTGATCAAACGTGTCGGCAGTGGAATAACAAGTGAAGGGTTGACCTGTAATTTGATTAAATGAGGCAGCGAGATAATTACAAAAAATTTAAATTAAGGTGTGCTGGGGACAAATCAAATGACTGGAATAACTTGATAGTCACATGCTGAGAGTCTAACCAAAGTAATAAGTAATCCAAAACTGTGCAAACAAAGATAGAGATCATAACACACCAAAAACAAGAAATGGGAGAAACTTGGCAGCATCACCACCAGCAGTAACCAAACCTCCCCTATTGTCATGGTTAAAACCTGTACCACCACAGTGAAATCTGTAATCAACTTGTTGACCACACCCTTCAACCAGACAAAGTCACAAATTGAGCCCTTGGCTGAGAGCTGTGCTCCACCACCAAAATGGGCCCTGTTGATCTCATAGCAGACACAGGAATTCGTCAGGCCAATGAGGCTGCAGAAATTCTTCCACAAAGCCCAAGATGTCAACAGCGGCCCAATGAGACAATGAACAAACCAGAAGGGTCCACAGAGACTTACGTGGGGCAGCAACCAAAGAGAGTCGAATTGGACGGCTCCAGAAGCTGCTGCCCTCAGCTCAATGTATGTCCAAGCCATAAAGAGATGCGTTAAAGCCAGATTCATCAGCCACGCTCACAAGGTAGCGGTAGAACATCACCCAAGCATAACAACGCCGTCCGTGCTCTCAAGACCAGTAGCAACATTGGCTCCTGCTTTGTCTGCTGGTTTGATGACATTGTCACACAGAATAGAACAGACTACTGCAAAGAAGCATACTGACAACTGAACAACCAGGATCGCTACAGACAATTACCTGCTGACCTGACCAAAGAACACACCCATCAACTGAACAGACTGGACAAGACTTTTGATCCAGACCTTCACTGCACACTTATCCTGCATATGTGTCTCATGGGTGACTTCTACTGCCTTCCGAAGACAGACAAAGCCAACGCACCTGGATGTCCCATCATATCAGGCAGTGGAACCCTCTGTGAGAACCTCTCTGGCATTTTGAAACCCATTGTACAGGGAGCCTTTCAGTTTCTGTCGCAACACTACAGATTCCTTACAGAAACTCAGCACCCACAGGCCAGTCAAACCAGGAATGTTCCTTGTCACAATGGACGTTTTGACACTCTACACCAGCACCCCCCACAATGACAGCATTGCCACAACAGCCTCAGGCCTCAATACCACCAACTGCCAATTTCCAGACACTGTCCTACAACTCATCTACTTCATCCTCGACCATACGTCTTCACCTTTAACAACCAGCTCTTCATCCATACGCATGAAACAGCACAGGGCCCAGATTTGCCTCAATATGCCAGCATTTTCATACACCAGGTCATGCAAAACTACTCTGTACAGGACCTCCAACCAGCAGTAATCACTGATACTTTGATATTTTCTTGCTTTGGTCTCACGACGAAGCATCACTGAAACATCCTACATGGTGATATCGGCACTTTTTAAAAAAAATCTCATAAATGGATGAGGGTGCTGCTGGCTGGGCAGCATTTATTGTTCATCCCTAATTGCCCAGAGGGCAGATCAGAGTCAGCCACATTGCTGTGGGTCTAGAGTGACATGCAGGCCAAACCAGGTAAGGATGGCAGTTTCCCTCCCTAAAGGACATTAGTGGACCACAAAGGTTTTTCCTGACAATTGACGATGTATTCTTGGGCATCATTAGATTCTTATTGCAGATTTTTTTATTGAATTAAAATTCCACCATCTGCTATGGCGTGATTTGAACCCAGACCCCCACTTCATTATCTGGGCTTCTGAATTAACAGCCCAGTGGCGATACCACTAGGCCATTGCCTCCCTAGAGTTTCATCCCACCATCAGACTTACCATGGACTACTCTTCAGAATCAATCTCATTCTTGGACACAAGCATCTCCATCAGGGATGGATACCTCAGTACCTCATTCTACTGCAATCCCATGGTTAACGTCACGATGCTGCACTTGTCTGGCTTCCATCCTAAACGTGTTAAGGAAGGCATCCCCTACAGACAAGCCCTACGCACAGGCAGGATCTTCTCAGATGAGGAGGAACGTGAAGGCACCTAAAGATTTTGAATGATGCCCTCTTAAGGACAGGATACATAGCTCAATTCGATCGCCAGTTCTGACATGCTACAGCAAAAACCTGCAACAATCTTCTCAAAACAGACACAGGCTGCGATTGATAGAGAACCCTTTGTCATTCAGTACTTGCCTGCAACGGAGAAGCTACGCCATATTCTTCACGGCCTTCAACATGTCATCGATGTCGAGCATCTTGCCATGATCATGCCTACGCCTCCACTTCTTGCCTTCAAACAACAGCCAAGTCTTAAACAGACCACTTCGCAGCAATCTACCCAGCCTTCAGGGCAACATTGGCCACAATAGCTCTTAACCCCCTCCGTAGAAACCTCTGCAAGACTTGTGGATGACCTGACATGGATACTACCATCACACATGGGAATACCACCCACCATGAGGATGGTAGACACTCATGTGACTCAGCCAGTGTTGTCTGTCTCGTACGCTGCAGGCAAGGATGTCCTGAGGCATGGTATATTGATGAGACGGTGCAGACACTTTGACAATGGATGAATGGACATCACACATGAAACCCCAGACAGGAATGTTCCCTCCCAGTCAGGGAACACTTCAGCAGTTAAGGACATTTAGCCTCCGATCTTCCGGTAAGTGGTCTTCAAGATACACCAATGCGGAATCGCTGAGTGAAGACCGATAGCCAAGATTCATACCCGTGAGGATGCCCTCAGCTGTGATCTTGGGTTCGTGTCGCTCTACGTGTGACCCCACCTCACTTCTGTATCTGGAAAATTTTCTTTAACACTTTGTTCACCTGCAGAGACTTATTATTTGACAATCCACTCACAGCGTTTTGTATGATCTGCCGCTCCCCCGCTCCGCCTCCCGCAAGCTTGGGATTTCAGATAAACCAGTTGGGCTATAACCTGCTGTCATGTGACTTCTGACTTTGTCCATCCACTCCCCCGCCCAATCCGACGCTAGAACCTCCACGCAATGTGGGGTTAAAGCGATCTGCAATCTGAAAAGTTAAAAGGAAGAGTTGGGCTTTGGCTCAGTGAGTCATGACTTTCCTGCTGAATGACTAGCTTCCCATTCAGGATGGCTCATGTGTGCTAGTGTCAGTTTTCAGGAATAGGGTGGGATAGAACGGCTCCTCTTGATCAGGAGCAAGCACCACGCTTGTAACCCCATTACCCCTTCCTTTATTATTGGGAAGTGGGCACTGTTTGATTGCTCTCCATGGCTATGGAGGCCCGCTAATGTTCCCCATGACATTGGGCAGTAGTCCATATTTTGGAAGGGACCATTTGGTCCATGCCAGTGTCACATTCCTTTCTTTTCCAAGTGGAGGTCAGCGATTCAAGGACTCTTTTGCGTAATGGCAGGTCAGAGCTCAAATCCAGCCTCCACATTGAGTAGAATGACAGCATGAACAGGTTGAGCCCCCTGGGCATGATCCTCCGTTCAGTTCGTTCAGGTTGATCTAATTGTGACATCAATTTTCTTCCAATCCTTGGACCCCTGGTTCACCTAAACTCTGTTTAGCTCTTTCTTGAATGTGTTTGATTCAGAGCCCACTGGTGTCTCTGGACAAGAATTCCAAAGACTGACCCTCTGAAGAAAGTCCTGCTTATCTGTTTTAAGTTGGAGACTTCTTATTTTGAACTCCACTGCCCCCACCAACCCCCAGCATTCTAGATTCCTTCTTAGCATCCAACCTGTCATGCCCTGTTAGGATCTTGTTTCACTAAGATTACCCCTTGTTTTTCTGAACGTCGTAAGACATGCACCCAGGCATAGGCCGTTCAGCCCGCTTTGCCATTTAATGAGATTGTGGCTGGAAATGAGTACAACCTGATCAATCATTCCTCATAAAGACACACCGCATCGTCCCAAAATAACCAAGTAAACCTTCTCTGAACTGCCTTCAACACAAGTGTATCCTCCTTTTTAAATACTGTAACCAGAGTGGTGCTCGTGCTTTGGGTGTGGCCCATGCAAATATAAAGGAATGTTGTATGAACCATCTACATTGGAATGTTAGCCTTTATTGCATTTGCCTTTGGAAGGACTTCCTCAACCTGCAGGTTGACTTGTGATTCATATGAGGACATGGAGAGCCCTCTGACTTGTAGCATGTTGCAGACTCTGTCCAAACAAGTATCGGGTTTTTTATTCTTTCTGCCAAAGTGGACACCTTCCATTTTCTTTCGTACTGTATCTGCCAAATTTTCATCAACTCACTTTACCTATCGATGTCTTTTTAACCTGTTGACATCCTCTTCAGCGTGCTTTTCTCTTGCGTAGAATTAACAAATTTGGCTACAATGCATTCGTTCCATTCCTCCAAGTCAAAAGTATCAATCATAAATAGTCTAGACTTCAGCACTGATCCCAATGACAATACTTACTGTTTGATATCCAGAAAATAATCCATTTATCTCACCTCTACTCATTCCTACTGTTTAGCCAATCCTCTATCCATGTTTCAATGTCCCAACCAAGACCTTGAGTTGGTATCTTGTATAGTAGCCTTTATTTGGATCTTGAGGGAAAGCCTTTTGAAAATCCAAATGCATTCAGTCCATTAGTTGGGAATTGACTCACCTCCATCCCAAGGAGAAATAAAATGAAAATGGTATGTTGGCTTATTCTGTGCTCACTTTTTACTTCTGCAATCTCTCTATATTACAGGCTTGACTGACCCGAATGCCTCCGCCACACAGCAGGCTGTTTTACAGCAGCAGCTTAATGCTCTGGCCTACACCCCATTTGGAGATTCTCCATTATTCAGAAATCCCATGGTTGATCCAAAGAAGAAGGAGGAGGTAAGCTGTTCGTCAGGCATGTGACCATGGTCCAGGGCCTTGGCCCCTCGTCTGGAACAATTGACAACATTTCACAATGACACTGGGCACGCCCCCAGCCATTATATTTGTGCAGCTCTAACCAGTGGACATCATTGGTGTCTCAGCATTACATGCCATTGATGTAGCCTCTTAATGTTGCTTTTAAAAAGGAGGCTGCCAGGATACGTCTCACTATTATGTAGAATTGGCTTGTCCTTTCAGCTTCCCCATACTTTTTTTCTTTATCAAGGATGCTTGAATTTCTCAGAACTCTACAGCAAGTGAAATGGTCAGAAATCTGATGCTTCATCAGCCAAGTTACCAAAGTTAGGATACAAAAATGATTCTCTTTCCTGTTGAAAACATGTTGCTTATTAGACTTTTCATGATTCACTTCTGATTGGTAGTTCTCAATGGACCAACAGCCTTCAGCTTGCTAGTGGAACAGTGCAAAAATGCTTTGAATTTAGTAGGACTTCCACGGTTTTTAAAGTAAGAAAATAACTTTATTAACTCATGGAAATATGTCTTTGCTATTATTGCCAATTATTGCCCATCCTGAGACTGAGCGCCACTGGACTCCAGGTCAGTTACAGTTTCTTGTTTTTAATGAAAAAACTGATTCAGTGGAGAAGCTCTTCAGGCTGTTGAAGGAGTGAAGATTAAGCCTCTGCTGTGGCTAACTGGATTAGGAAGGGCTCATCCTTCTCTAAGGGACATTGCTGAACCATTGGCCTTGGAAGGATTCAGAAAAGGTTTACAAAGGATGTTGCCAGGGTTTGAGCTATAGGGAGAGGCTGAGTAGCCTGGGACTCTTTGCTTAGAGCATTCAAGGCTAAAGTTTTGTAAAATAATGAAGGCGTTGTAGAAAGTGAATAGCCAAGTTATTTTTGTCCAAGGTGGGGGAGTTCAATGCTAGAGGTTAAAGGTGAGAGGGGAAAAATTTGAAATGGACCTGAGTGGCAACTTTTTCACACAGGGTGGTGGGGTGAAAGGAATGAGCTGCGAGGTGGTGTGCAGACTGGTACAAGTGCAATATTTAGAAGGTATCTGGATGGGTGTATGAATAGGAAGGGTTTAGATGGATATGGGCCCAATGCAAATGGGATGAGATTACTTTAGGATATCTGGCCTGGACAAGTTGGACCAAAGGGCCTGTTTCCATTACTGCATAACTTTATGACTCTATTTGGGATTTTAATATGATCCAGCAACTACATAGACTAGCTTTTTGTTCATGATTCAGATAATTATCTGAATTTAAATTCTCCATCAGCCTCAGTGGGATCTAAATTTCACATCTGCAGATCATTAGTTCAACATTCAGATTGCTAGTCCCACTCTGCTACTGTACGTGTTGTTTTGTACACAGTGTGAAAGAACAGCTTGCACTATTTGGAACAGTCTGAGAGTAAGATATGGCCGAATGGTGTTATTGCTGCAATATTAACCCAGAAAGACACGTCAGGTTCTTGGGACCCGAGTGCAAATCCTGCCGTTGCAGGTGGCCTCTTCATTTTCTTTCACTAAAACTTCTGGAATTAGGAGTCTAAAAACCATGAATGCATTGCTAATTGTTGGAAAAACCCATCTTTAAAAATTTCCTTTAAGGAAGGAAACTGCCATCCATACCTGGTCCAGCCTACATGTGACTCCAGACCCACAGCAACTTAACTTTTTTTTTTCTGGTGCTTGGGGTGAAATACAAAATAAGGGGCTATCATCTCCAAATTTACATTGGAGCCATTCAGGTTTGATCATTAGGGAGATGTTTAAAAATCAGGGATGCTCAAGGAACCAGCGTCCCAGTAGTGTAGAGATCTCCGTGTTGTAAGGAAGGAGGGTATTAGAGATCAAAAGGGGCATGAATTTTTGTTGGATTTGGAACAGTAGATAAGAATTTTAAGTGTCTTTTTCTTATTTTTCTGCATTTTGATGGTGTACTGAAATGGGGAAAAATAACTGTTTAGAACTGAATAGTTCGTGGGTGATTTGGAGCTGGGAGGCTATGTGCAAAAGGACATCCAGGCAGCACTAAGTAGTTGATTGGTCTGTGGACTAGTGACCAGTTATTGATGACAGGCAGAAGGCCTTTCTCAACAACTGTGATTGGCTTGCAGGTAACTGAAGTACTTGGGGACTGAACAAGGCACAGAGAAACCTCTGAACACCACCAGCGAAGGAACACTCTGTTACAAAATACACTTTAAGCCTGAAGAAAATCAGCAAACTGTGACTTAATGAGTCAGACACTGTTTACATCACATTGCCTCTAAGAGAGAGCATGTGGAAAAGGAAGTTGGAGAAGCAGTGGGTCTGATCAGTATAAGTACCATCTCAGCAGCTCATGTGAACAAGTTCAACCGAACTCCCTTCCAGACTCTTCCCCTGCACATAACACCCGTGTGTGTGTGTGTCGAGTTTATAAGGAGTTAGGAATTTTACTGGATGGCCCAACTATTTACTGTAACTAGAGCCTGTTTACTGGCAATAGTAATCTGATTAGGTACAAAAGCCTGGTCTGTGCTATCAGTCTGAAAATTGGGTGAGTTGAGAAATTGTAATTTTTATAAATGCAAAAATCAAAGATTTTGTTTTTATAATGACATTAGGATTAGTGGGGCTTGATTTTGAATGTGCCGTGCTTGTGAGGCATGACAGTTTTAAAATCACAGCATTACCAAACTGACAGCAACAGAGGCTGAAATTGATGTCTCCTCAAGTAACCAATGAATGTGGAATTACAACAAAGTGATGTTGAGGTACCAATCTGACACGGGCGAGCTCAAAGTTGGAACAAACTAGCAGGATCAAATTAAACCACCTGGTCCAGTGCTTTCAAATTCATTGCTTTCTAAATTGCAGCGATTGAAGCCCACAAACCCAGCAGCACAGAAGGCACTGACTACCCCCACCCACTACAAGCTGACTCCCCGCCCTGCCACCAGAGTACGGCCAAAAGCTCTGCAAGCCACTGGGTCCTCCAAGTCTCAGCTCTTCGATGGACTGGATGATGATGAACCTACATCTCTATCGAATGGCACCTTCTTGCCCAGGTAAACACTACTTTAACCCTTGTGATGCCCCTGTTGCTCTGGCTTTCCCCTTGCTTGCCCCTCCCTCTGTCGTACTTTATCTGTCTACCTCTCTCGCTCTCACTCTCAACTCTTCAAAGAATCCTGTCACTTAGTATTGCTTAAAAAGACATTTTGCTAGGATTTTTTCACGTTTTTCCTTGCCAGGGCATTTTGTAATGATTTGTCGTTAAACTGCATGAAAGGAAAGTTCTTTGGCAAGTGCATTACAGTGGAAAATGCATCCATTGATGCTGATTGACCATTACCTGCCAAGCTTTAAGTTTTTTAAACCAAGCAGGTTGACTCTTACTCTGGTCGGGATGTTGCTGAGAAATAGTAGCGATATAAAAGTCTTACTTAATCACTGAAGTGAGAAATGTCTTTTAAATAAGAGGAGACTTGTACCAGGTTTCTTCAATAAATTGAAACATGAACTTGTTTGCTAGAAACAAATTTGTACTTGTGGCCAAATTGGTTATCAGCTAAACTGTAAATCAAGATTAAACAATATCTCTCCAAATCCAAATACATTAATACAGGTTGAGACACAATGCAGCAGAGCAGTTGAATGGAAAAAAATTGGGAAAGCCTGTTAATTTGAACTCCAAGCTAATAAGGTAAAATGAGGTGACTTTGTCAGTATTGTTAAAGGGATCACATTGCTGCCTGTCACCAATTGAAGGAAGGCACTTGGTTCGGGTAGCAGGTCACTTAGCTGCAGGACTTGATGAGTTCACCAGTCAGTTTGAGGACATTGGATTTCTAGAACTTTCTCTGATTCTCAGGAAGTACTTCTCAAATATTTCTTTAAGTGTGTATCGTCACTCACTGAGAAAACCCTGCTGGTGGAATTTGGGAGGACAATGTAATTTATGTAGACTTGGCAGAAAAAATGCTAAAGGGTATGCAAGAAACGGGTGGTTGTGTGAAGATTTTTAAAACTAGCAACAGTATCAATTTTATAAAAGATTTGAGAATATTAACAATAATACATGTTTTGAAAATTCAATTAGACCAGTGTGCAGGCTTTGGACACTGTAGCATAGAAAATACATTGCACATTGCAGAGTGCAAATGGCGTAAACTTATTGTGCTAATTTGAAGGGAATTTCCAATTGTAGGTAGAGAGCATTGTGATATGGGGATTCTGGAGCAGTAAAGGCTAAACAAAATTTAAATCTGCGCAGGTTTGAAGGATATTTCGTGTGTAGTGTATATGTAGTGTGTATTCAGGTTGACCTAACTTTGTAAATTCGTTCATGGGATGTAGACCTCTCTGGCTGTGCCATCATTACTGGTCGGCCCTAATTGTCCAGAGGGTAGTCAAGATTCAAACACAGCTATAGGTCTGGAGTCACATGTAGGCCAGACTGGGTAGGGATGGCAGTTTCCTTCCTGAGGAACATTACTTCCTGATACATGACAATGGTTTCATGTTCATCATTTGATTCTTAATTCAGATTCCACCATCTGCCACAGAGGGATTCAAACCCAAGTTCCCAGAAGGGTGTCCTGGGTCTCTGGATTAACAATGTGGTGACCTTCACCACCACCAACAACCCCTGCATTTCCCAAGAACACTCGGTTCCCTCTATGCTATCCTTTTACCAGTGTCTCCATTCAAATAATAACCTGCCTTTTAATTCTTCCTGTCAAAATGCACGACCACACTTTCCTGTATTAAACTCCATCTGCCAAGTGTTTTTTTTTTGCCCAGTCACTCAGATTTATTAATATTCCCTTCCAGATTCTTTACATCCTCATCACAACCCTCCCACTTATTTTTGTGTTCTTGCAAAATTTGGAGATTTCTTCACATGATGCTCTGAGTATGGAATACATGAGGTAGTGGTCTGGAATATCAAGCAAATAATCTGAAGGATGGAGTTTTTCAGACAATGTCCAGCGTAAAAGGGTCACTTGGGATTGATGCACAACTATGGGGGGCACAGTAGAACAGTGGGATTAGTTTTTGGATAATTGAGACTAGTTCTTTAGATTTAATTTTAGTTATATTTAAATTTGGGATTTGAACTGTTGTCTCTGGATTATTAGAACATGGAACATTGCAGCGCAGTGCAGGCCCTTCGGCCCTCGATGTTGTGCCGACCTGTGAAACCAATCTGAAGCCCATCTAACCTACACTATTCCATTATCATCCATATGTTTATCCAATGACCATTTAAATGGCCTTTAGCTTGTCGAGTCTACTACTGTTGCAGGCATGGCATTCCACGCCCTTACTACTCTGAGTAAAGAATCTACTTTCAACTTCTGTCCTATATCTATCGCTCTCAATTTAAAACTCTGTCCCCTCGTGCTAGCCATCACCATCCAAGGAAAAAGGCTGTCACTGTCCACCCTATCTAATCCTCTGATCATCTTGTATGTCTCTATTGAGTCGCCTCTTAACCTTCTCTTTAGTGAAAACAGCCTCAAGCCCCTCAGCCGTTCCTCATAAGACCTTCCCTCCATACCAGGCCACATCCTGGTAAATCTCCTCTGCACCCTTTCCAAAGCTTCCACATCCTTCCTGTAATGCGGCGACCAGAACTGTACGCAATACTCCCAAGTGCAGCCGCACCAGAGTTTTGTACAGTAAAATAATTGATCATTTGACTACACTACCATACCTATTAACCATTTAATCCTATTTGACCAAACTTTCCTTCACAGGAAGAGCATCAAGAAACTGGTACTGAAGAGCATGAATAACTCTACTTTGGGCTCGCCTGTACTCTGCAAGGAACCAAACGACCTGGCCTCACCATCAGACTATCCAGAGAATGGAGAGAAGTGAGTACAATAAGACCATAGGACACAGGTGCAGATGTAGGCCATTCAGCCCATCCAGTCTGCTCTGCCATTCGATGAGATCATAGAAGATCTGATAATCCTGATCTACATTCAATTCCCCTGCTGATTAAAAATCTGGCTCTGTCAGTCTTGAACATGCTTAATAACAGTCTTGACTGTCCTCTGCAGTAAAGAATTCCACAGATACACAACCCTCTGAGACAAAGGCTTTTTGTTCTGAGATGATGTCCTCTGCCCCTACAGTCTCCCACAAGGGAAAACAATCTTTCTGCATCTACTCTATCAAGTCCCTAAATATCTTGTGTGCTTTTATAAGGTCGCCTCTCATTCTTCTAAATTTAAAGTACAGACTCGCCTTACTCCTTCTCTTTCTGTCTGAGGATTGAGACTGTTTGGAATTCCACTCCTCAAAAGGTCGTGAATGCAGAATTTTTAAGTATTTTTAAAGAAGTGGTACATATTCTTGATGATGAAAGATTATCAGCAATATGCCAGAGTGTGGATTTGAGGTAAAATTCTGATCTGCTATGATATTATAGAATGGCAGAGCAGGCTCAGGGCTGTGCGGCCTACTTGTGCTCATAACTTCCATCTCTTAAGACAATCCTTTCGTCCCTGATATCAGTCTAGTGAACCTTCTCAGAACTGCTTCCAATAGTAGAACATCTTCCCTTGGATAAGGGGACCCAAACTGATCACAGTATTCTAGGTGTGGTCTCACACTAGTGTCTATAGTTTTAGCAACATTTGCCTAATTTTATACTCTCTCCCTTTTGAAACCAAGGCCAACATTCCATTTTCCTTCCCTATTACCTGCTGAACTTGGGTACTAGCTTTTGATGGTTTGTACATGAGGACCTCAAAACTATCTGTGATGTAGCTTTCTGCAGTCTTTCTCCATTTCAGGAAAAAAAGCTCTTGTATTCCTTCTGCTACAGTACATAATCTCGCATTTTTCCCACTTTATATTTCATCTGCCAAGTCTTTATCCAGTCGCTTAACCTGTCTGTACCCCTTTGAAAACACCGCATGTCTTCCTCGTCACTTGCCTTCCTGCCTGTTTTTATTTCATCTGCAAACTTGGCCACAATGTGTTTTCTTCCTCGTCCAAGACATTAATTTGTTGTAAATAATTGTGACCCTAACACTGATCCCACTGGTTGTCAACTACTAAAAGGTTGCTGCTATTTTGAAAATTCTCCCCATATCTAATTTTGTCTTCTGTTAGTAATCAGTCCGCTAATCAAACTAATACAAAATCCTGGCCCTCCTTCCATTACAGCATTATGGGTCTAGCTTTCATAAATGGACTGCAATAGTTCAAGAAAGCAACTCAATACCACCTTCTCAAAGGCACTTGTGGATGGGAACAAATTCTGGCCCACCCACATCCTGTAAGCAGCAAAAAATGTACTCTGGATTTCTTCACGTGGCTATCAGGATCAGGTTTGAGAAATTCAATCTATATGAAGGTTAAAATCACCCTATCTGTCAAGTGTGGTCCTGAAAAATTGCTTTCCATTTATATTCAACCAATAAGAGTGGGAGGGATTAAAGAATAGTGGCCTATACTTTACTTTTCCAGATGTTTGGAACTACTTGTATAATCAATGCTCTTTCCCCATAGCCCTGCAGACTTTTCCTTTCTCAAGCATTTATTTAACTCCACTTCTCAGTTGCTATTGTGAATTCTTTTCCTCCTTCGCCAGCCTCTCACCCTGTCTCCCATCATCTCACCTTCTGACACCTAGCTGTACTTTTTGTGGAGAGCACATTTCCCCATGTCAGCTTCACCATGGAATTAGACATGTGCTGAGTAATTGGAATAGAGATGACCAGTAAGTCAGTACTTTTTCTTAGAGTTGATTTCTTAGTCAGAATCTCAAGTTTCATTCAGAAAAACCTCTGGAGCCATTCCTGATATCAAGACCCCTTTGTGTGCTGTCTACAATCTCCATCTTTGTCATAAATGAATCCAATTAATTAGTGTCTTGGTTCCTCCTCACAGTGAGCAAGAATGCAGGTTGGAGAGAGAGGATGATGACCAGCAGGAGGTGAATAAATGCTACACCAACACAATAGTCAAACCAATCCCACAGACACCCGAGGGAGTGAACAGCAATAGACACCAGAACTCTGCCATGGATGACACCATCACTGAGATGAACTTAAGGAACAAGCTGCGAAATGGCACTTTGGAAGGGACCAGTGAAGATCCATGTTACATCGATGGGTCCCTGAACGAGGAGAGGGAGTCTGAGTTCAATGATAGTTTGCCACCTCATCCAGCAGGTGAGCCCCACTACGGGTTAAGGAGTTATCTTTTGTAGCTGTCTAGCTAGTATTTGCAATTAGAACTAGGGATTTGCTTGTGACACTTGCTTTTAAACATATGAAATTCTTAGGGGGAATGGCAGGGTAAATGTTGATGAGACTGTACTAATGGGAGAGTCTAAAATGGGGTGGCACAGTGGATTAGCAGTGCTGCCTCACCACCAGGAGCCCAGATTTGCTTCCACCTTCGGGTGACTGTTGGAGTCTGTGTGCTCTCTGACTGGGTTTTCTCTGGGTGCTCTGGTTTCCTCCCACAGTCCTTGGATTGATTCTGCTAAGTTTCCCACAGTGCTGGGGGATGTGCATGCTAGGTGGAGTAGGCACGGGAAATGCAGGGTTACAAGGATAGGGTAGGGAGATGGGTCCAGTGTGGATGCAGTAGGACTAAATGGCCTGTTTCCACACTAGAGATTCTGTGATCTTTACGTGAGGATTGCCCTCTTAAGATAGAGATGAAGAATTTGTGAAGGGGCTCAAGGTGCTCTGCTATTATGAACTTCTAAGGGTAGTGAATCTTGTGTAGAAAAATCATAGAATCCATACATCATGGAAAGAGGCCATTCGGCCCATCAAGTCTGCCCCAACCCTCAAAGAGCATCCCAATGAGAGCCCCACATCCTCAATCGTATCCCTATAACATCACACTTCCCATGGCTAACCCCCCTAGCGTGCATATCCCTGGACACAATGGGGAATTTAGCATGTTCACTCCACCTAACCTGCACGTCTTTGGACTGTTGGGGGAAACCAAAGCACCTCGCAGAAACCCATGTACATACAGAGAGAATGTGCAGTTTGCACACAGACAATTGCCTGAGTCTGGAATCAAACCCATCCCTGGTGCTGTGAGACAGCAGTGCTAACTGTTGAGCCAGTACGCTGACCATGCTGTGGAATTAGTCTCTGCAGTACTGTGATATGTGTCATTAAGTATATTCAAGGTGGAGATAGACTTTTTTTCCTTAGAAAAGGTATCAGGGTTATAGGGAAAAGGCAGGAAACATAGATGATAGGGGCAGGGAGAGGCCCTTCGAGCCTGCTCCACCATTTGTCACAATCGTGGCTGATTGTCCAATTCAATAGCCTAATCCTGCTTTCTCTCCATAAGTTTTGATGCCATTTGTCTGTTGCCTTGACCAGGTGTTAAATTTCCCTTCGCTGGTTTTGAGCCCTAGCTAGAACAGTGGTTATGTTCCCAGCCTAGTTTTACAGAAACCTCGTCTGATAATCAGAATAGGGATTTGAAATCTCAACATGGCAGTTTGTAAATGGAATTAATTTAACGAGAGAGATCTGGCATCTGAAGGAAAGTGGACTGAATGGGTCCTTTTCACAACCAGGGAAGTGGGGCAGGCAGTCAGACAGTGTGACCCAATCAACAGCCTGCATGTGTCAATTACAATCTTAAGCAGGGCCAGCAACACCCTTATGAGGAAGGTCTCTAATGTACTTTCACACCACATTTGCCAGAGGTCGGAGTGTGGGGCTGAGGTGCAACTTAGTTCAACTCTTCAAATAGTAGGACATTGGTTGCAGCCTCAGAAAACCTAAATAAACATGGAATTCAGACTCCCCACGGCCACACAATTCACAGCTAACCTAGGATTCTGTGAGCCTACTTGTGACTAGTGCTAGTCCAGGTGTTTCTTTTTCCCCTGCAGCCCTGATGTGATACAGTACTTGCTTTTTTGTTGTATTTATCCAAACTACACTGTTGAATTGCAATCTGTTTTAGGCATAGTGCTGACTCGAGTCGGTTACTACACCATCCCTTCCATGGACGAACTGGCCCAACAAGTGAACGAGAGCGGAGAATGTATCGTGGAGAACTTTACCATTGGCCGCAAAGGTGAATATTCAACAACTGATACAAGTGGATTGAGGGCAACTTGGCAGATTGAGGCTGTTAATAGTCTGCACAGTCTATCACCTTTTAATGGGCAGGCAGCAAAACCTGTATAACATCTAGATGAGCTGATAAGTGACAAGTAACTTCATGCAAGTAATGCCAGGTCTCTAATTCTCACCCTGCAGTTTGAGAGAGAGAAGCAGTGATCAGATGTAATGATATTACAATTGAGTCAAGGGAACTACAAAGAAATGAGGGAGGAACTGGACAGAAGTGATTGGAAGAGGAGTCTAGCAGGGAAGACGGTGGAGCAGCAATAGTAAGAGTTTTTGGGAGTAATTCAGAAGGTACCGCAGAAATCCATCCCAAGGTAAAAGAAAGATACAAAAGGAGAAAGCAGAAACCAAGGAAAGTCAGGGACAGCATAAAAGCAAAAGAAAAGGTGTATGTTGCCTTAAAGATTAGTGGAAAGCCAAAGGGTTGAGAAGCATTTAAAAATAGTAGTGGACAACTGGAAAAGTAATAAGCGTGGACAAAATAAAATGAGTAAGCTACCTTTCAATAAAAAAAATCGTAATTGTTTTAAAATATCTAAATGGTGAGAGGCAAGAGTAGATATTGGACCACTGGAAAATGAGGCTGGAGAGGCAGTAATGGGGAACGAAGAAATGGCAGAAGAGCTGAATAGGCGGGTACTTATCAGTTTTCACAGTGGTGGGGGAAAAAGCATTGCCAGTTCTTCAAGAGTCTAGGCATAGAGGTGGATGTAGCAGCTATCACTAGGAAGGTGGATAAATCTCTTGGACTGGATGGACTATGCTCTAGAGCTCTGAAGGAGACAACAGCGGAAATTGTGGTGCCTTTGGCTTTTTTTTTAAGCACCCTCCTTGACTAGTGATTGCTAAAGGACTCAAATGGCTGGTATAACACCCCTGCGTGAGAAGGGAGGAAGTCGGAAGACAAACTATAGCCCAGTTGTTAGTAAGACTTGAGAGTTCATTTTTTAAGGAAGGGATTGCGGTGCTCTTGGAAGTGGACAAAATAGGGCCAAGTCAGCTTGGCTTCATCAAGGGGCGGTCCCACCTGACAAATCTGTTAGAATTCTTTGAGGAGGTAATGAGTAAGGAGAGCCAGTGTAGGTGATCTGTTTGGATTGCTAGAGGCATGACAAGGTGCTGCATAGGAGACTCTTAAACAAGATAAGAGCCTGTGCTGTTAAGGGCCAGCAGACTGGCAGAAAGCAGAGAGTAAGGATAAAGAGTCTTTTTCGAGATAGCAGCTAGTGACTAGTGGACTTGTGAAGGGGTTCATTATGGACCCCAACTAGCCACGTTGTATATAAAGATCTGGGTGAAGGAACAGAGGGCATTATGTTATCTGCAAGTTTGGCAACAATGATAGGTTGAGGGATGGGTAGTGTTGAGGAAGTGGGGAGGTTGCAGAAAGACTTGTTTAGGGTGGGAGAGTGGGCAAAGGAGTGGCAGGTGGAAAACGGTGTGGGAACATGAGTTTATGCACTTTGGTAGGATGAATAGATGAATAAGCAATTTTCTAAAAGGCTTCAGAAATCTGAAGCACAAAGTGACTGGAGTCCCAGTTCAGGATTCTGTTAGGGTTATCATGCAGGTTTAGTTAGCCATTAGGAAGGTAAATGCGGTGTTAGCATTGATTTCAAGAAGGCTAGAATACAGTGGAAGAGGTGTTTTATTGACGCTGTTAAAGGCTCTGGTCAGACTGCATTTGGAATATTGAAAGCAGTTTCGGGCTCTGTATGGAGGGGGTCCTGAGGAGGTTTAAAAGAATGATCCTGTCAATCAGTGGCTTATTTGAGGAGTAGGTGAGGACTCTTGAGTCTATGCTTATGGAGTTTAGAAGGTTGAGAGGGGGGTCTGATTGAAACTTACAGAATATTGAGGCCTGGATAGAGTGGATGTAGAGTAAATGTTTCCACCTGTAGGAGACATTAGGACCAGAAGGCTCAGCCTCTGAAAGGACACCCCTTCAGATTAAGGAATTTCTTCATGCAGCAGGTGATTAATCTGCGGAACTCGCTGCTGTGGAGGCCAGGTCAGTATTTGAGAGGGAGATGGATTTTTGACTAACGGGATCAGTTTAAGGGGAGAAGGCAGAAAAATGGGTTGAGAAACATCCTGCACATTAAGCGGGACAGACTTGATGGGCCAAATGGCCTAAGTATGATCCTTGTTTTATCGTCAAGACAACTCGCCAATACCCATCAAAGATGGCTAGAGATGAACAGTAAGTGCATGCTTTGCCAGTGACACACCTGTTCCACAGAATGAACCAAAATACAAACCCGATTTGTAATGAACTGTTATTCAGGTACTTCCCCTCTCTTTGCAAGCTTGTTCATTGTTTTTAGTTTTGAGAAGGCTGTTAAAATCTGTTTATCAGGAGTGTAAAATGTAACCTTTCTGCCAGCTGCAAGGGATTGAAGAGGAGGGCAGGGTGAGAGGATACTGGTGGGGGAAAAAGGGAGCATGGTCTCAGGGTGGTGCCTGCCAGATATTTGCTGTTAACCTGCTTATTTTAAAACCCAGGTTACGGTTCTGTATACTTCCCTGGTGTTGTGAATCTCACCAACATGAACTTGGATGAGATTGTGCATGTCCGCAGGAAGGAGGTGATCATTTACCTGGATGATGAGAAAAAGCCCCCAGTGGGTGAGGGCCTGAACAGGTACGAATCAGAATGGCTGCATTGGGAGTGGCGCATGCAATGCTAATGTAATCTAAGGTGGCCCAAACCTTGGGCCATGCGGGTGTTTGAAATTCACAAGGACAAATTGTCTGAAGTTTGAGGTCCCAGCAGAAGTGCTGTATTGCAGCTGCAGTGACCCCACAACCAGTTGGTGTCTGAGTGAACATAGTGGTTTCACCCAAAACATCCACCTGATCCCAATCCCAGAAATCCACATTTGAATCCCTGTAATCAGGTTACCATCGTTAGTGATAGTGGGGATGTGACAGCCTCGTGATGTTATTGATGGAGTGTTGGTCTGAGACCCAGGTAATGTTCTGTGGAACCAGCTTCAAATCCTGCCATGGCAGATGGTGGAATTTGAATTCAATAAAAGTCTGTAAATAAGAGTGCAGTGATGACCATGAAATCATTGCTAATTAGAAAGCCCCATTTGCTTCACTAATGTCCTTTTGGAACAAAACTGACATCCTTACCTGTCCGGCCACCACAGGACTCTGGACTCACAACGAAGTGGTTGACTCTTAACTGTCCTCTGGGCAGTTAAGGATGGCCAATAAAACCAGCAATACCTTCTACTTGTAAAGGATTTTTTTTAATTAACTACCAAAGCAGCTCTTGAGTGTGATAAAGGTCAATGGTCCTTTCTTGTGCTTCCCAACATCTTTGCATCTTTTGATGCAGGGATCATGCAAACCTCCTCCAGCGTCGCTCCACTGTTCTCCAGCTGAATGGGGATTACGTTCGCCTAGTCCATTCTTATCTGTCTAATTGTAGGCAAACAATTGCTTTCAATACTTTCCTCTTCCTGTTCTTGCACCATTGATTCTGGAGAGCAGCAGGAATAACCCCTCTTAATTCTGACCACCTCCCCTGGGGACATCATCTAAAGATGATGTGTTAGTTTTCACATTTGCAGATGACATCCAGCGGTACCTCCACCATTTCTCTTGGCTCCTCCACTGTTGTTAAATTTTCTGACTGTTTATCTTACATCTGTACTGGATGAACAGAAATAATTTTCCATTTAAAAAATGGCCGGGTTAAACTTTGTTTTTAATCCCCTCTCCAAGCTGTGTTCCTGAGCTAATGACTTTTCTTTCCCTTCCTGGCAACAGTCTGAGATTAAACCAGACTGTTTGCAACCTGAGGCTCATATTTAATCCTGAGAAGTTTTCCAGTAAACTATCCACACTATCATCCAGACTGCCTGTTTCTGTCTCCTTGGCATTGCCTGATTTCACCCTGATGCAGCTCATCTGAACATCTCCCAAGCCTTCGTTGCCCCTCTGCTTGATCAGTCCGATGTGCCACTGGCTCCGTCATGCTACTCTGCATAAACTTGGTCTTCCAAAACCCTGCTATCCATTTCCTAACCTGTACCATTCCCTAACAACACTCTTCTCAAACCGCAGTGTCTCCCGGCCAAACAATATCACTTCAATTTCAGCAAATTGAAGACAATTGTGGATGCTGGAAATTTGGAACAAAAACAAAATGCTGCAGAAACCCAGCAGGTCAAGCAGCATCTGTAGTGAGGCGCAGTTGACGATTTAACATTGCTTCAGTTCAAGTTTCAACCTTATTTTCAAATTTCTCCATAACCCAAACCTTGCTATGTCTGTAATCTCTTCCAGCTGTACATCTTTCCATGATATCTGTCCTGTTGTAGTTCTGGTCTTTTGTAACTCCAGTCCTAATCACTCCACAATTGGCAATGAATCTTCAGCTTCTTTTCCCCCACCCCCTCACTTCCTGCTATCTGTCTTTCACACACTCCTTAAATCTGAGCATTTTAATCTAGTATTTAGTCATCTAACCTCATCTTCTAATGAGTCTTAGTGTCCATTTTAAACCCCCAGGACAATTTATCATGTTAAACGCACCATGTAGGTAGAAACGGCATTTAACCTGTCCCCAGCTACTGACTGAACAAAGTTAGCATAACCTCTTTGCTAAACTTTGACTTTCTTTTCCCCATTCCTTAACCCGTTCTTCTTAATCCTATTCCTTTCTTCCTGATCTGATGCTGTTGAATGACCTCTGTTCCCTTTTCTTGTCTTTTATCCCTCAGTGGGATTTCTACAGCAGGATGCCCAGAGAGGCATGTGAAGCTCAAACTGTGACCTAATTTTAAGATTTCCTTGCCTTTTTTATATTCACTGCCCTTGTCTATATTTTAATCACTGTTTTTGTTCTTCTGTTGTCTGCCATGTTCACTTAATCCAACTCCTCCACCTGAACCTTTGATTTCTTTCCTTGTTTGACTGCCTCGCCAGGTTTGGTGACAACACAAAGGGGCTATTTGGCCCATTGGACCTGTGCTGGCTCTTCTGAAAGAGCTTACCCAATTCCCCTATTCACGTGCCTGTTCCAAACAGCCTGGAAAATGCCTGATAAGTATTTATCCATGTCCCTTTTGAAATTTTCCACTTGAATTTGCTTGCACTGACCTTTTCAGCCAACGTGCACCAAATCCTAAAATTATTTTGTGACAATGTTTTCCTTGGCTGTTCTATCATACATCTAAAATTGTCATCTGGTTACTACCCATCACACCAGTGGAAGTAATAGCAAGGGAGAAATCCTACATAATTCTGCTTAGCTATTAAAGCTCCCCTAACCACCTCTGCTGTAAGGAGAACAATCCCAGTTCTTCCACTTTCTCCATAGAAACTGATGTCCCATATTCTCAGTATTATTTTAGTAAATTTTCTCTACAAATGATGCCTTTCGTTGGGGTGTACTTGCATGGGTTCCATTAGCCAAAAGTCATGCTGTGTTTGAACTATTCATCTTGCAATACTACTATTTAAACTTACTTCATGAAAAAACACTAATAACTATAAACGCTGTTTCTTCTCCCACCCCCTCCTCCACTGCCTTGCTCTTTGCAAAGACGAGCTGAGGTAACGTTGGATGGAGTCTGGCCGACTGACAAGACCACTCGCTGCCTGATCAAGTCGCCTGAACGTCTGATGGAGATGGGTTTTGAGGAGAGACTGGAGAGTTCATCACGCAAACAGGGCGCTCGCTTCCTGGAGTATAGGTCCGAGACTGGTTCCTGGGTCTTTGAGGCAAGTGTTGACCTTGTAGCATTTTGTCCTTGGCTGATTCTTCTACCACGGAGAAATCCTCAGTGAGTCTAATGTTGGCATGTACACAGTGTGAACTGAATCAGGAGCAGGCTTGAATCTCGCTAAGGCTACAAACTGAAAATATTTTAGTTTTCAGCTGTCTGCAGGGGCTTCAATTAAAAGTTCCTTGCCCTTGTGCCAGTTTTCCTTTGCTATTGCCCTTGGTCCCTTTCTCCTATCTCATTGGCTTTTGTAGAGTATGTTGGTCTATGGTACAAACCTGGCAGAGAGACCTAAATAGCTAGAAAGATGAAATGCACTAATGGCACTCTGAAGCTCCAGATATTCTCCAATTAGTGCATTTTCCCATTGCAGGTAACACATTTCTCCAAGTATGGGCTCCAGGATTCAGATGAGGAGGATAGTGAGCTGCCTTCAAAAGCTGAAACAAAGAAGATGAAAACAGCGGCACTTCCTGATCAACAGGCAGCACAGGTCTGCAAACCGGTCACCGCTATGCAGCTGGAGGTAAATCCCCATCTAAGTGCACAGCCTTCCCAATACCAGCTTTCTCTCCACAATGACATTGTTGGTCTGCTATGTTGTCCCATTCAACTAGCCCATACCTGATCATCATCTCAACTATGTCGCCCTTTCTTTGCTCCTTGTATATGGATACCCCAACCAAGCAGACTTCCAGCAGTCTCATTTTAAAAGTTCCAATTGACACCACCTGCCACCATTGAAGAGAAGCCACATTTATGATTTCAAAGTGGGGTGGAGAATGAGACATCATTAGATTCCAGTCTTGTTTTAAACACCACCTGTGTTAGATTCTCAATTTGAGGAATGCAAGTTCAACAATACAGTGTAGATTACGACAGCCCAGTCAATAAAAAGATGTGCTTCAGCCATCAGCCATTGCTAGGTGGTTAGTGCACTGGCCTTTCAAGTCATAAAGTTGTGGGTTCAAGTCCCACTGCAGAGACCTGAGCCTGCAGGGCTGACTTTTCGGCACAATGCACAGCTTGAGTGAGTTAGACTAAGGCTCTGTTTGATTTTCCTGGGTCAGAGCGTGCTATCCAATGTAGGGTATGGGGACATCTCTCGAATATGTGGGGCCTATGTTTATCCAATAACCAATATTATTGCCAAAGCAGCTAATAGTTTTTGCATTTCTCAATATGGGGATCTTTCATTGTTTGTGGCGTTTGCGAGCGTTTTGGTATGTAAGCACTTTGAAAGATTGTGAAGGGAACTCATGCATTTGTGGAGTGATCCATCAAGTTACAGGAAATATTTTTTCTTTTTAAAAAATGCATAATTTAACCTTTTTAATTGTTAGTTTCTTCAACCTTTGGGCATTGAATAGCACACATCTTTGCTGTGCTTAATAATCTACTCATTGTGCCTGTACTGTGAACCAGTACTGTTCAGAGTGATCTAACAGAGCTGAACTTTCCGATAGAGCCCATTGATGCAGCAGGTGGGGCGTGTGCACGAGCTTGATAGTGACATGGCTGACATCACCCAAGAGCCCGTGCCAGACAGTTTCCTGGATGAGGACATCAGTGAGGACCAGGACCCTGTGTCGGCCTCCAGTAACATCGCATCCAGCTTGGGCATCAACCCTCACTCTCTTCAGGTAACGAGCTTTTTGTGAATGGCACAGTGCTGGAGCCTGACATTCTTCGCTGTGGTAACTGTGGGGGATTCTGGTGCAGCTTTGCAGGCAGAAGCAGATGAGAGCTGAACTCATTGATGGGTAGCATGGGCTGGTACCCCACCTGAGTTTCCTGCTCTGTTACTAATTTGCCTACCACGATAGGGTTGTGGGATGACACTTAATGACCTTCCTACGTCCTTACGGAAAATCAGAAGAAGTTTGTTGCTCCTTCAATTCTAGTAACATTGCTTGGAGAAAAGGCAGGGGAATACATGCTAAATGGTAGGGCCCTGAGAAGCACTCAGAATCAGGCGGACCTTGTGTACGTGGACACTGATCCCCTAAGGCATCAGGACAGGTGGATAAAGTGTATGGGATACTTTGCTCTTAAACGTTATGCAGCAACTAATAAAGCTGAGGTGATGCTGGAACTATATAAAATGTTGGTTAGGCCACAGATTGAGTATTGTGTGCACTTCTGGAAACCACATTATAGGAAGGATGTGATAACCATGGAGAAGATATGGATGAGACTAAAGGGGGGTCATGATTATGCCGTATAAAATTGAGGGTGTAGATTTGAAGAAACTTCTCCCTTTGAAACTATCAGTGACAGCGAGGCATGGACTTAAGGTAAGGGGCGAGAAGTTTAGAAGGGATGTGAGATGGTGGGAATCTGGAACTGACTGCCTGTGAGGGTGGGAAAGGCAGAAACCCTCACAGCATTTAGATGTGCATTTGCAATGCTAAGGCGTAAAAAGCTTAGACCTCGTGCTGGGAGATGGGATTCAAATAGCAAGGTGCTTGTTTTATGACTGGTGTAGACTTGAGAGGCTGAAGGGCCTTTTTCAGTGCTGTTGGCCTCTGACTCTGATTCTTAAATCCACGTCGTGGCTGAATCAGGATGTGGCTTCAGCATTTCTGACATGATAACTCAGTGGTGGTCACCCAGTTCTCCCATTACCCAAAAGAGCCCAATCTTTTCCTTCCTCCCCAGCCCATGCTGCCTCCTCCACCCCCCAGCACACCCCCCACATCCTTCACCTCATTGCCACTTTTAATGGTCCCAAATTTTTATTTAATTTTTCAATAAAAATGTCAAATTTGCAGACAGCCCAGGTGGACATTGCAGTTCTGTTCCTTGGCTTACAAATCCACTGTGCCACTGTACTAATTGGAACTTTTGAAGGTATTCAACCGGTGTTCAGAATCAACAATCCAAGCTGGAATTTTCTTTTCCCTTCTCTGCCTCTCCAGGTAATGAAGGCCTCGCTGTTTAGTGAAGATGAGGAAGTAGATAGAATTCAAAATCAGCACTTTGAACATTTGACAAATGACGAACGTTGCCTGCGAACATTATCACGACAGAACTTACTAAGGCATGGTGAAAGATCAAAAAGCTCAGGTAGTGATGCTCTTGTGATTAGTTTGTACAACTAACATTTAAGCAGATCTAACAACAGAGACTTTCCCTGCGCTTGTTCAAGGTGCGTGGTATTACGGTATGGTTCACCAGAGAAGTTCTTTCAACGATGGGGGCCATATAGTGGCTGCTTTAATTGAACCCATACTGTAACCATGGATCTATTTTTTTAAAAATAAAGCAGTTAAGATGTCATGGAAAACTAGCACATTTCATCTTGTTGTTAAATTTCAAGACTAAACAAAAATAAGTTGTACCTTTTGGGGTTGTTAGGACCACAGTAACCATTGCCCTAATGAGTGTATCATTGTCTAGAAGGTGACTGAGATGGAATATTTCTCGTTGACTTTGTTCCAGGTGGAGGCATGTTTAATTGCTCCTTTGTCAAAAAGCTCCTGCCTTTCAGTGTCCATCAGGAATCGAGGCAGTACCGCGCTCCGACCACTATGGAGATTCTTCGCTCACCAACCCATCATCCCTGGCCAGTGGCAGGCCAGCTGCCCTCTGTGTTCACTGTGCCCTCTCAGCTGCCAGAGTTGCAGCTGAAGACTGTGGGAATCAGGCGACACCAGAGACTGGTGCCAATGGAGCAGTCGGTTACCAATGGCAAAGGGAAGCTTCTGATGGATATGGCCCTTTTTGCTGGCCGCTCGTTCCGAGTGGGCTGGGCCTCCAACTGCACACTCTGCCACAGTGGGGAGCTGCTGAGCCATGTGGCAGAATGTGATACTGAGCCATACGATGCAGAGTGTAACTTCTTTCCAAAACCAGCAAAGATCAAACAGTGAGTACTGTACATTACTGAGATTTGGGCTGTGAATTTGGGTGTGTGAAGTGTCATACAATACAATCATAGAATTGTTACAGTGTGGAAGCAGACCTTTGGCCCCTTGGCATGCTGAAGAGCATCCCATCCTCCCTTCCCCATCTCTGTAACCCCACATTTCCCATGGCTATCCCACCTAGCCTGAACACCACTAGGCAACTTAGTATGCCAGTGCACCTAACTCGTGCATCTTTTTAGACTATGGGAGAAGACCAGCGCATCCGGAGGAAACCCACACCGACACACAGAAAATGTGCAAACTCCACACAGACGGTCGCCTGAGGCAGGAATAGAACGCTGGTCCCTGGCGCTGAGAGGCCCTGGGACACTGTGTCACCCCAAAACAATTTCAATATTCACTTGAACTGTGGTTCGCCAGCTGTACAATCAGTAGTGACATGATTGTCTTCTCTTGGGCAAAAAAACTCCTACAGCGTTGCATTCATTCAATTCTGCCTGTTTTGCTTGTCTGCCCAATAAATACTTTTGCCAAATGCAGCTGTGCCTTAGTTTCAGTTTTCAGACTTTAAACTCTGGAATTTTCTTCCCTTAAGGTTATCCTTTTCCTCCAGGATTCTCTGTTTGAAACCCATCACTTGAGCTGATAGCTGATTAGAGTCAGTTTTTGTATGACTGAGTTCAAGGTGCTCCAGAAATGGCAGCTATTGTGCTGCCTGGCCAGATTTATCAAGGTATACAGGAAAGGTGGAAGCAGTGAAGGAAAGGTGAAACTTGATGTGGTCTCTTATAAAGGAGGTACAGTCAAGTAAAGGTCAAGATGAAGCTTTCTGACACTTGCTGCATCAGAGTTCTCAAGGTCTGCAGTGCACAAAAAGGCCCATTGTGTCTGATCAAAAGCAAGCACCTAACTATTCTAATCCCATTTTCCAGCACTTGGCTCGTAGCCTTTTATGCTTTAGCATCACAAGTGCACGTCTGTATACTACTACAGTGCTGTACTTCTACAGGTTTAGCCTGTACCACCCTTCATACCCAGTGAACCTTCTCTGGACTGCCCCAAAGCCTGACCTTTCCTTTGATAAGGACCCTAAAAATGTTCATGGCATTCCAACTGTAGTTTGTGCCTTGCTTAGCTTTAGCAAGGTTCAGTCTTCCTTTATCCATGCTTGGGGAACAACTCCAGATTACCCAGTCCGTCCAAATAACGAAGCTGTTCGTCCCCTGTGGCCATTTTCCTCCTCTCTACCCTGTACAAGTAATTTTTGTTGATAGTCATTTATGTTGAGCAAGAACAATATAAATGGTGATATTAAGATAATAAAATGTGAGGCTGGATGAACACAGCAGGCCAAGCAGCATCTCAGGAGCACAAAAGCTGACGTTTCGGGCCTAGACCCTTCATCAGAGAGGGGGATGGGGGGACGGAACTGGAATAAATAGGGAGAGAGGGGGAGGCGGACCGAAGATGGAGAGTAAAGAAGATAGGTGGAGAGAGTGTAGGTGGGGAGGTAGGGAGGGGATAGGTCAGTCCAGGGAAGACGGACAGGTCAAGGAGGTGGGATGAGGTTAGTAGGTAGCTGGGGGTGCGGCTTGGGGTGGGAGGAAGGGATGGGTGAGAGGAAGAACAGGTTAGGGAGGCAGAGACAGGTTGGACTGGTTTTGGGATGCAGTGGGTGGGGGGGAAGAGCTGGGCTGGTTGTGTGGTGCAGTGGGGGGAGGGGATGAACTGGGCTGGTTTAGGGATGCAGTGGGGGAAGGGGAGATTTTGAAACTGGTGAAGTCCACATTGATACCATATGGCTGCAGGGTTCCCAGGCGGAATATGAGTTGCTGTTCCTGCAACCTTCAGGTGGCATCATTGTGGCAGTGCAGGAGGCCCATGATGGACATGTCATCAAGAGAATGGGAGGGGGAGTGGAAATGGTTTGCGACTGGGAGGTGCAGTAGTTTGTTGCGAACCGAGCGCAGGTGTTCTGCAAAGCGGTCCCCAAGCCTCCGCTTGGTTTCCCCAATGTAGAGGAAGCCGCACCGGGTACAGTGGATGCAGTATACCACATTGGCAGATGTGCAGGTGAACCTCTGCTTAATGTGGAATGTCATCTTGGGGCCTGGGATGGGGGTGAGGGAGGAGGTGTGGGGACAAGTGTAGCATTTCCTGCGGTTGCAGGGGAAGGTGCCGGGTGTGGTGGGGTTGGAGGGCAGTGTGGAGCGAACAAGGGAGTCACGGAGAGAGTGGTCTCTCCGGAAAGCAGACAGGGGAGGGGATGGAAAAATGTCTTGGGTGGTGGGGTCGGATTGTAAATGGCGGAAGTGTCGGAGGATAATGCGTTGTATCCGGAGGTTGGTGGGGTGGTGTGTGAGAACGAGGGGGATCCTCTTGGGGCGGTTGTGGCGGGGGCGGGGTGTGAGGGATGTGTCGCGGGAAATGCGGGCGACGCGGTCAAGGGCGTTCTCAATCACCGTGGGGGGAAAGTTGCGGTCCTGAAAGAACTTGGACATCTGGGATGTGCGGGAGTGGAATGTCTTATCGTGGGAGCAGATGCGGCGGAGGCGGAGGAATTGGGAATAGGGGATGGAATTTTTGCAGGAGGGTGGGTGGGAGGAGGTGTATTCTAGGTAGCTGTGGGAGTCGGTGGGCTTGAAATGGACATCAGTTACAAGCTGGTTGCCTGAGATGGAGACTGAGAGGTCCAGGAAGGTGAGGGATGTGCTGGAGATGGCCCAGGTGAACTGAAGGTTGGGGTGGAAGGTGTTGGTGAAGTGGATGAATTGTTCGAGCTCCTCTGGGGAGCAAGAGGCGGCGCCGATACAGTCATCAATGTACCGGAGGAAGAGGTGGGGTTTGGGGCCTGTGTAGGTGCGGAAGAGGGACTGTTCCACGTAACCTACAAAGAGGCAGGCATAGCTGGGGCCCATGTGGGTGCCCATGGCCACCCCCTTAGTCTGTAGGAAGTGGGAGGAGTCAAAAGAGAAGTTGTTGAGTGTGAGGACGAGTTCAGCTAGGCGGATGAGAGTGTCGGTGGAGGGGGCCTGGTCGGGCCTGCGGGACAGGAAGAAGCGGAGGGCCTTGGGGACGGCTTTGCAGAACACCTGCGCTCAGTTCGCAACAAACAACTGCACCTCCCAGTCGCAAACCATTTCCACTCCCCCTCCCATTCTCTTGATGACATGTCCATCATGGGCCTCCTGCACTGCCACAATGATGCCACCCGAAGGTTGCAGGAACAGCAACTCATATTCCGCCTGGGAACCCTGCAGCCATATGGTATCAATGTGGACTTCACCAGTTTCAAAATCTCCCCTTCCCCTACTGCATCCCTAAACCAGCCCAGTTCATCCCCTCCCCCCACTGCACCACACAACCAGCCCAGCTCTTCCCCTCCACCCACTGCATCCCAAAACCAGTCCAACCTGTCTCTGCCTCCCTAACCTGTTCTTCCTCTCACCCATCCCTTCCTCCCACCCCAAGCCGCACCCCCATCTACCTACTAACCTCATCCCACCTCCTTGACCTGTCCGTCTTCCCTGGACTGACCTATCCCCTCCCTACCTCCCCACCTATACTGTCCTCTCCACCTATCTTCTTTACTCTCCATCTTCGGTCCGCCTCCCCCTCTCTCCCTATTTATTCCAGAACCCTCACCCCATCCCCCTCTCTGATGAAGGGTCTAGGCCCGAAACGTCAGCTTTTGTGCTCCTGAGATGCTGCTTGGCCTGCTGTGTTCATCCAGCCTCACATTTTATTATCTTGGAATCTCCAGCATCTGCAGTTCCCATTATCTCTAAATGGTGATATTAGTTGCTTTAACACAGACTTGAGTTGGGAAGCATGTAATGTCTCTCCATGTGTGCCATGGGTTGAGAAGATAATGTTTGGCCTGTCTTTATAGCTGCCAAGGAGAGTTTGAACTTGGTTCTCAGAGCTCCTGTCTGTTGCTTACCAGGCATCGTCCCTTCACTAGTGCAAGAGTTTGGCCCTGCCCAGTGTTAGCTATTGCTCCTTTAATCATCTTGTCATGAACTGAATCAGATGCTGCAGGGTCTCATCACAAATGTTTGCACAGTATCCAGGCCAACATTCCCACAGCACAGCAAGGAAGCTCTGGCAAAAGGCCTAATAGAGACCATTTCTTCCCTTCCTCGATTGTTTCTCGTGCATTAGCTGCCTGTCTGTCTCACTCGCTCACTTCCTTTTTCTTTGTGGTCTCAGTAAGAGATAAAACACTCATTCTCCCTCTCCCACCTACCAAGAACATCTTTTTGTTTCTCTGTAGTGCTTTTCTTTTCTAAAAATGTAGACTAACTGCAAAGAAACAGTTAAACTCCAATTATCTGAAGTTATGAAATTTCATTGAATCTGGTCATTCATCAGTTGACTTCAACAAAGTTTGAAGATTAAAATTCTGGAAAGTTGGTTTAAAAACAAATCAGTAAGAGAAGTTGAAACTCTACCCGATTTGGCCAGCAAGTGACTCCTGTCCCATAATGTGACTGACACTTGATAAATTCAGAGATTACAAATCACTGTGTGGCAGCATCATCCAAATTCTAAGAACAGAATGAGGGAGTTGAGGAGGAAGCCTTTTCATGATCTCTTTACACTTCCTCCTACGTGCCTGCAGTTGGCTGCACACAAACCGAAATGCCGTAGGGCAGTTAGTCATATCTTTGAGTTGGCACTGTCTTCTGAATGGGAGGACAGTGCCTGATCACTTAATATCCACTACATATTGCATAGAATTTACAACACAAGCAAACCTCTCACAACTGGCAGTTCTCTCCTCCTTTGTTCATAGAACAGTGCAGGCCCTTTGACCCACAATGTTGTGCCGACCTATTATCTGACCCTAAGATCAAACTACCCTGCATACCCTTCATTTTATTGTCATCCATGTGCCTATCCGAGAGTCACTTAAATGTCCCTGATGTATCTGACTCCACTACCACTGCCAGCAGTGCATTCCACATACCCACCACTCTGTGTAAAGAACCTACCTCTGACATTTCCCCTATACCTTCCTCCAATCACCTTAAAATTATACCCCCTTGTAATAGTCATTCCCCCCTGGGGAAATGTCCCCGAGTGTCTCTGCCTCATTATTTTGTACACCTCTATCAAGTCTCCTCTCGTCCACCTTCAGTCCAATGAATAAAGCCCTAGCTCCCTCAACCTTTCCTCATAAGACCTGCCCTCCAGTCCAGGCAGCATCTTGGTAAATCTCCTCTGCACCCTGTCTAAAGCTTCCACATCGTTCCTATAATGAGGTGACCAGAACTGAACACGGTATTCCAAGTATGGTCTAACCAGAGTTTTATAGAACTGCAGCATAACCTCACAGCTCTTACACTCCATTCCCCTGCCAATGAAAGCCAACACACCCATATGCCTTCGTTACAACCCTATCAATTGGGTAGCAACTTTGAGGGATCTGTGCATGTGGACCCCAAGACCCCTCTGTTCCTCCACACTGCCAAGAATCCTGCCATTAACCCTGGATTCTGCATGAAAACTCAACCTTCGAAAATGCATCACTTCACACTTTTCTGGGTTGAATTCCATCTGCCACTTCTTTGCCCAGCTCAGCATCCTGTCATTGCCCCTTTGCAACCTACAACAGCCCTTCACGCTGTCTACTACAACTCCAACCTTCAAGTCACAATTCTCTGAATCCCATGCCGCCTCACTTTCTGAATGAGCCTACCATGGGGAACCTTATGAAATGCCTTGCTAAAATCCATGTACACCACATCCACTGCTTGACGTTCATCAATGTTTTTACCACATCCCCAAAGAATTCAATAAGCTTGAGGCATGCTGACTATTTCTAATCAAACTGTGCTTTTCCAAATCATAACACTATCTCTCCGAATCCTGCCCAACAATTTACTCACCACAGAAGAAAGACTGGCTGATCTGTAATTCCTAGGTTTATCTTCATTCCCTTGAACAAGGGAATAACATTTGCCACCCTCCAATCATCTGGTACTGCTCCAGTGGACAGTGAGGACAGAAGGATAACTGCCAAAGCAGCAGCAATCTCTTGCCTCGCTCCTCGCTCCCCGTAGTTTATGTTGATAAGGTACAATAATCACTTTGTAAAGTAACTTGCATCAACTTGGAGAAGCTGCCATCGGTATGTGGCTTGAACCCCGTGCTCTCCAACATGGCAATGTTGCAGTAAACATGGCATTATATTGAGGAAATGCACGGGCCGAGGTTTGAATTGTCACTGTGCTTTGATTCCGTAGTGTTTCAGAGCTTCCTTTCAAGGTGCATGTGGAGAAGGTGACGTTGAAGGACGAGGGAGCGAGACAGGATTTGTCTCTGTATACGGAGCAGCTGGAGATCGCTTTGCGCCACAGCCACGTGGGCACAGAGGATAACTGTCCGTTTGCTGAACCTGAGCAGGGGGTGGATGCACTGCACGAGTATGCAGCTTGGATCCAAGAAGTTGAAGACAGGAGTGAAGAGACAGAAGGTAATTGAAGGGTGAAACCACCATGGAATCTCCCCTCCATTTTTAAGCTTTCATCTTCACTTTTAAATTTGTCAGGGCCTCTCCGTTTTTATCTTCCTCCACTAACTTCTGAAGTCTTTGCACTCCTGCTTTCAGTCTCCTGCACATCCTAATTTTAATTATTCATTCTAGAGGTCTACACTAGAGAATGTAACCAACGTCCCCAAAATAGCTGAAAATCAGGAGAGAGAAGGGAAGGGGGTACCTGGGGACTAAGCTGAGTTTAACCCAGTGTGGAGCTGGGGGAACACAGCACGTCAGGCAGCATCGGAGGAGCAGGAACGTTGACGTTTCCTTGTTGAGGGGCCCCAACCCAAAAAGTCTACTACCCTGCTCCTCTGATTCTGCCCGATCTGCTGTGTTCCTCCAGCTCTACACTGTGTGACTCTGACTCCAGCGTCGGCAGTTCTTACTATTGCCATGCTGGGCTTTACCGTTTAATTCTGAATTCACTGAGGAAGTTTTGACAGAAGAACCTCCCTCACTGTGATGTTTAATTCTGTGTGGATGGTCTGCAAATCCATGTGAATGTATTGATTGAAAAGACATGGTGTGAATGTGTTGCAGGTATTGTGCGAAGCTGGTCGTTAGCATGGACGCTGTGTGAGGCTATCTGGGGTAACTTAAAGGAGCTGGAAGCTGCCTTTTCAGAGCCAAGCCCCTACATCCAGCAGCTGGAGCGCAGGAAAGCATTCTCCCATTGGCTGTCTCGGACTGCGGAGGAGAGGATTGAGGAGGAGGTGGCTATGTCTCGTCACAAGAGTCACGTCGATGCTGTCTTCAGCTATCTCACCGGGAAGAGAATCAGCGAGGCATGCAAACTTGCACAGCAGTCGGGTAATAGTGCCTCAAGTATTGACCTGGTGGTTTCAGTTGTTGCTGGCCTTGTTTGGTGTGATAAGCTGAGGTTGACATGCTCTGGGATTTTAAAACCACCAACCCCGAACGGAGCTGATTTCCATCTCCGAGGAGGGGTTCAAAGTTGGACCAGGTGGAGAGACAGTTTAGTGCCATGAGCCTGTTCCACCTTTTTACGGCTGTCTGCAGTCTGGCTCCGTATACTCACCAGCTCCTCCTCCATACTCCCTTCCCTCCCCTCCCCTCCCCTCCCCTCCCCTCCCCTCCCCTCCCCTCCCTCCCTCCCTTTCCTCCCTCCCTTTCCTCCCTCCCTTTCCTCCCTCCCTTTCCTCCCTCCCTTTCCTCCCTCCCTTTCCTCCCTCCCTTTCCTCCCTCCCTTTCCTCCCTCCCTTTCCTCCCTTCCTTTCCTCCCTTCCTTTCCTCCCTTCCTTTCCTCCCTTCCCTCCCTCCCTCCCTTCCCTCCCTCCCTTCCCTCCCTCCCTCCCTTCCCTCCCTCCCTTCCCTCCCTCCCTTCCCTCCCTCCCTTCCCTCCCTCCCTTCCCTCCCTCCCTTCCCTCCCTCCCTTCCCTCCCTCCCTTCCCTCCCTCCCTCCCTCCCTTCCCTCCCTTCCCTCCCTTCCCTCCCTTCCCTTCCCTCCCTCCCTTCCCTCCCTCCCTTCCCTCCCTCCCTTCCCTCCCTCCCTTCCCTCCCTCCCTTCCCTCCCTCCCTTCCTTCCCTCCCTCCCCGTGTTTTGGTTACGTTTACTGAAGTGATAGTCTAATATCAGTCATATGGAAGGTACTGGAATCTTTAGAAGGGAGATGATAAATGTATGTAGAAAATAATAATGGGATTGCAGGAGTAGGCCATTCAGACTGTTGAGCTTGTTCTACCATTCAATAGGGTGATGGCTTATCCATGGCCTAACTCCTCATCTGCCTTTAGCTCAAATCCCTTAACTTTCTATAACATAGAACATAGAGCAGTACAGCATGGTACAGGCCCTTCGGCCCACAATGTTGTGTTGACACATTATCCTACTAAGATCAATCCCCGCTGCATACTGTACGTTTTACTATCCTCCATGTGTCTATCCAACAGGCGTTTAAAAGTCTCTAAAGTATCTGACTCTGCTACCACTGCCAGCTGTGCATTCCACACACCCACCACTCTGAAGAAGCTACCTCTGACATCTCCCCTCTACCTTCCTCCAATCACCTTTAAAATTATGACCCCTCGTAACAGTCGTTCCTGCCCTGGGGAAAAGTCTGTGACTATCCACTCGCCTCCTGACTCCCCAAAGCCTGCCCCTCCATCTACATGGCACAAGTCAGGAGTGTGATGGAATTAATCCCCACTTGCCTGGATGAGTGCCTTCGCAACAACACTCAAGAAACTTTACACCATCCAGGACAAAGCACCCTGCTTGATTGGTACCACATCCATAAATATCCACATCTTCCTCCGCTGACACTCAGTAGCAGCAGTGTGTACCACTTACAAGATGCACTGCAGAAATTCACCAAAGATCCAACGATAGCACCCTTTCAAACCAGCAACCACTGCCATCTGGAAGGACAAGGGCAGCAGATACATGGGAACGCCACCCTCCTGTAATTTCCTCTCCAAGGTACTCACCATCCTGACTTAGAAATATGTCATCATTTCTTCAGTATCATTGAATCAAAGTCCTGGAATTCCCTCCCTCAGGGCATTGTGGTCTATCTACAGCATATTGACTGCAGCAGTTGAAGAAATCAACTCCCCACCACCACCTGCAGGGCACATAGGGATGAACAATAAGTGATGTGCTCTGGGAGCTGACCTGAAGTTTGTGTTTGGCAGGGGATCACAGGCTGGCCCTGCTGCTCGCTCAGGCTGCTGGAGGTCAGCAGGTCAGAGAGCTGCTAAACCTGCAACTTGCTGACTGGAGCCAGATGAAGGCTGACCCCTTCATCCAGGAGGAGAGGCTGAAGATATTCGCACTTCTGGCTGGGAAAGCAGTAAGTGTTCACTCAGTCAAGAATACTAGGCTCTGTGGGAGCTTTTGGTTCTCAGATTCTGCAGAGAACTGGCAGACAATTCTTTGCAGATCAGTTCTTGTGGGGTGGGTCAAGAATGGGAAATGCAAGATAAAACAGGAAGTGCTGGGCAATTTGGGCTTTCTCACACAAAGGGGAATGGGATTGTAGAATCAGCTGGAATGTGGTGAGAGAGGTTTGAGGGTTGGAGTGGGATAGTCATACAGCGGCCAGAAGCAATTTCAGAATGGAATAGGAAAAATACAGATGGGATCCTGGGTGAGTGGGGATATCGGGATGAAATAGGGATTAAAGGATGGGGTGGCTCAGGGGGATATGCAGCGGCTTGGTGGGAGAGATGGAATGCTGAAGTAGGATTGAGGTTTTCCACATGCAGAGGGAGCCCTTGGCTGTGGGCAAGTTAAAATAGAGCTGTGATGCTTCATTCCAGAATAGCCTTCCTGCAGCCTGAGTACAGATAGAGGCCATGTGGGGGTGCTTCACCAGTGTTTGTGACCAGCATCAAAACTGTCACTGTTTTCTCTTTAGGTGTGGATATCTTCAGAGGGCTACGTTAACATCTGCTCGCAGTTGGATTGGAAACGCTGCCTGGCTGTCCACCTCTGGTACATGCTGCCCCCCAGATCCTCCATTGCTGATGCTCTCCATATGTACAGTGAGGCCTTTCAGGTATCATTGTTATCGCTGTAATGGGTGAGAAAGAACATTCGGGTTTCTGTATTCATGTAAGTGCAGGATTTAATTGGGTTCCAGTACCAATGCTTAATTTTCCGCACGCGCACACACACTGTCACCCCTTACTACACGTTAATGACTGGGCCATCAAGGGGAAAAGTTCCTTCCGGCCTACCCTATATATGCCCCCCACTAATGATTTTACATCTGTCATGTTCCCTGTCCGTCTTCACTGCTCTAAAAGAAAACAACCTCAGTCTATTCAATTTGTATTCATAACTGAAACTCTCCACAGCCCAGGCAACATCCTGGTAAATCTCCCTCTGCACCCTCTCCTGTGTTATCACATCCCTCCTATAATGTGCCTTCCAGAGAGCACACAGCGTTCTAATAGTAGTCTAACCAATTTTTAAATATACTTCCAGCATATTGCACTTATTCAAAGCATTTAAAGAAACGTTCCAGGAATGAGAATTTAAGTTAGGATAAATTGAAGTCGGGACCGTCGTCCTCGGAGAGGAGATTGAGAGGTTTTCAAAATCATGTGGGCCAGACAGTAACTAGAGAGATGATGTTCCCATCTGTAAAAGAACAGAAACAAGGGAATGAAGATTTAAAGTGCAATGCAAATGAAACCAGGGTGATAGGAGAAAAAAACTGTTTCACGCAGTGAGTAATTCAGGCCTGGAATACACTGCCAGGAGACTGATCCTTAGGGGCATTGGATGATTATTTTGATGGAAATGATGTGGCTGGATATGGGCAAAAGGCCAGAGATTGTCAGTAAATAATAGAGCTGGTATGAACACAGTGGCCTGAATGATCTCCTGCAATGTAACAATTCTGTGATTTGTGTAAGCCAGTTAGCCAAACATCTATAATTGGAAAAATCCATTAAAGAGGTAATATTCAACATGGATTTCAAATGAAAGTCCTATTTGACAAATTACAAGTTACTTGAGGGAGTGACAAGCAGGGTGGGTAAGTGGGAACATGTAAGAGTGATCTACCTGGATCCCAAAAGCCATTAAGTAAGCTGCCACATCCCAAGGTCAGGATGTTAATACAGCTCCAACATTTGAGGAGCTGTCCCAGTCAATGTTTCACAAGGTTGGTTTGTAGGGGCAGCAGTAATTAGGAAGGCAAATGTAGTTTTAGTACTTACTGCAGGGGGAATGGAAAATTTAAAGGATGGAAGTGTAGCTTTAGCTGCACAAAATTTAAGACTGTACATGGTTATTTTTTAATTTGATCGTGGGATTTGGCTGTCACTGATTGCGCCACTACTTACTATGCTGAGGGCAGTTTTAGTGTCAACTGTGTATCTGAGTACCTTTTTCAGCTAGACCAGTGAATGGTGGCGCAGGCATGAGTGAGTCATAAGAACCCTTCTGACAATTGACAGTGGCTACATAGTCATCATTTGGTCAGATTTTAATTGCACAGTTTATTAAATTCAGATTTTGCTATTTGCCAAGGTAGGATTCAAACCCATGTCCCAGTCATACAGCTCAGAGGTCTTCAGCCTATCCAGTCTGCACCAACCAATCTTTCCATTCCACAGCCTTGAATACCATAACATTCCAAGTACTTAAAAGGTTGACCTCTCCTGCCAGTGCTGCTTCCCAGGCAGTGTTTTCCAGACTGCCCCAAGCCTCTGGGTGGAAATTATTTTCCACAAATCCCTTCTAAACCTCCTGCCTTTCACCTTTTTAAAACTGTGCCTCCTCATTATTGACCCTTCGACTAAGAGGAGCACTTGCATTCTATCAACCCTGTCCATGCCCCTCATAATTGTATACAGCTGTAGCAGGTCCCCCTGCCCCTCAACTTACATTGCTCTAAAGAAAACACCCCAAGCTTATCCAGCCTCTCTTCATCACTGAAATCCTCCTTCCAGGCAGCATCCTAGTGAATTTTCTCTGTACCCCATCCAATGTAAACACGTCCTTCCTATAGTACAGTGATTGGAATTGCACGCAGGACTCCAACTGTGGCTGAACCGAAGTCCTGTACAGTTACAGTATAGCTTTCCTGCTCTTAGAATTTACACTACAATTAATAGAGGTAAGTGATTCATATGCTGCCTTAAGCCATCCTATTTACCTGTCCTGCGCCTTCGGGGGTGTATGGGCAAACACCCCAAGGTCACTGATTTTCACCCTAGAGGTTCCTAGCCTGGCGTTCTGGATGACTCATCCAGCATTACCACCATGCTAGTTTTGTCCTTCATAGTTGAGAATTAGAAGCTATTCTCTTGGGGTTTAAAGGGATGTGGGCCAAATGGTGGCACACGAGATTAGATTAATTTAGGGTATCTGGCAGGGCAAGTTGGACCAAAAACCCCCTCTGTGCTGTGCAGCTCTGTGGTTGTATGACTATGACCCACCCCCACAATGAAAGGTTGCTGCCTTATGTGAAAGGGTTGAACAGATTGGGCCTATAACCATCAGATTTTGATGAACAAGAGATGATCTGATTAAAATAAATCTTTTGAGGGCCATGGTACTGACAGGATGGCTCTCTGAAAGGGGATGTCTGGGACTAGGAATATAATTTTAAAAGTTAAGCCTTCCCATTTAAATTTGAGATGAATTTTTATTTCTGTTAATGCAGAGAAGTCTGGGATAGTGCATTTTTGAGGCTGATATTTTTAGACAGTTATGGGTTATTTTTGGGTGGGAGAGTATGTGTGGTAGAAAGTTAGAATTAAACCAGCAGTGGTCTTTGTTGACTTGGAGCAGGCAGAATGGGCCAAATGACCAATTGCTGTCTCTTTAGTCCTTCTGGCATCGGGTGGGTTGTTACCTGTCTGTGCTAGAGGTCAGGCTTGTTTCTCTTGGTGTGCTTTGCTCTCTGCCAGCATCCAGCAACATGTGGGAGCTACAGAAGAGCTGGCATGTGTTTATTCCCATCTGCATCTTCAAGATAACAAAATTGCTGTTGAGCCCAAATTACTTCCTGATCTATAATCACTGTTAAAATGTTGGGAATGTGAGCCAATTAGCACACAGTCTGATCTCAGTGATGTGCTGTGAGATAACAGTAGTTAATCTTGTCCTTTTACTTTTTGAAAATGTTGACTGTGGATATGTTGATCCAGTACACTAATTTGAAATCTTCACTGAAAGGCAGTATTCCCTTGCAAGCCGTGGGAGTGCCTGTGGAATGATGCGCTGTAGCCTCGAGCAGGATTTAAGCCTCCTCACGAGCCACAGGCTTGTGGTCGTTTATCAAGGCTCAAACTTTCTAGATGTTGGCTAAGGGGTGAAGATCTGTCCGGTTACTGACCAACTTCCCTTCCTGAGACCTGCAGGGAAGGGAGAGGTGCAGTCGCCACTTTGTGCCACCTAAAGCATTTGCGCTGTCTTTTTCAGGGCAGTGAAGATGTCCAGAGGTACGCGCGATATCCACTGCCGCCTTACCTGGAAGATACTAATGTTGACCTGATAGAAGCTTCCGAAAATGAAGAGGAAGCTGGCCCCCATCAGGACATCTGTTACCATTTACTGAAGCTGTACAGCGACAGGTAACTATCCCTCCATAGTCAAGCGTATTCAGTCCGAACAAGAGCTCCTTCAACAAGTGAAGTATTATTTTTCTCTGGCCACGGTCTGTGATTTGTCACTAACCTAGTATTGCGTATATTAGACATTTGGTGACAATTAGTTAGGCTCCTCCCTCCACATACAGAGGGGCATGACTCAATTTTGCTCTTGTCCACAACTGAGCTGTTGCTCCTGCAAATTCTGACCGATCTGCCCTGTCCGTCCGTTGTGTACTGACTGGATTTCCTGTTGGCTGTTTGTTTGTTTCCTCCTTTTCAGACACTATGAGCTCCACCCACTGCTCAATCCCAGGACAGTGACACCTGACCACTTGGATTACAGACTGAGCTGGCACCTGTGGATGGTACTGCAGGCGATGAACTACACTCACCTATCAGAGAAACATCAGGCCATGGTGCACACCAGCTTTGCTGCTCAGCTCGAGGCTGTCGGCCTCTGGGAATGGGCAATCTTTGTGCTACTGCACATTCCTGATTCTCAGTGAGTTCACTCTTTTTGGCTTTTGAGATTCTGCCGTATTTCCTGGAGTCATTTCTGTGTACAGGATCTTGGCTAGCCAAATGTTGAAGAATTGGTGCAAATTTGGAAACCTGGTTACGGTTTGGTTCTGATATTAAATCCACAGCAGATGCTCAGAATAACTGCCCTAAGGTTGGAAATTCTGTAGCTATGAGGGGAGACTAGAGAGCTAGGGGTGAGTTGAACTGGAAGACTGGGGTGGGAAGATCAAACGTGTACAAGTTTATGAAAGGCTTTACTTGAGGAAATCTCAACATGTGCATTAGGGAGTCACTGAGGGATTGTTGTACAAACCTCGGTGAGGTGCTAGGAAAAGTTGATTTGTGTTCAGCTACTGGAATGAGAGATGTTTCCTCGCAAAGTGTTTGTTTGAAAAAGCACAATCTGATGTGAAGAAGATCAGTCTTTGTCTTTGCTTTACAATGTAATCAATGCAATATGCAAGAGAACAGACCAATATGAATAGTTTGGGGATTGATACGGGGCTCTGGGGGGAGAGCATGTCACCAGGATTAGTTGTTTTTATTTGAGGTAAGGGCATTACTGGCTCGGCCAGTATTTATTGCCCATAAGAGTCAACCACATCGCTGTAAGTCTGGAGTCACGTGGGCCAGACCAGGTAAGGATGGCAGTTTCTTTCCCTAGAGGACATTGAACCAGATCGGTTTGTCCTGACAATTGGCGGTAGATTCATGGTCATCATTAGACTCTTAATTCCAGATTTGTATTGAATTCACATTTGACCACTTGTAAGATTCTGACCTGCATCCACAGGTCATCTCCTGAGTTAAGAGTCCAGCAATAATACCACTAGGCCATTGCCTTCCCTAGGTTTGATACAGGGTTCTAGGGAGAGAATAGAGCAGTGAGCTTAATTCGGGGATTGATACAGGGCTTTGGGGAGAGCTGAGCAGTGGAATTTATATTTGCAAAGAATGTCTAGCAAAGAGTCAGCAGGCCCAATTAAGCACAATGTTCCTCTGTGCTGAAAAATTGTGCTGTTCTGGAGTTGTAGTCCTGTAGTAACCTGAGTGCACAGCACAATCTTGTGATGTTGACTATCCTTTCATTTTCACCTTGTGTCCAGCTGTCCGTTCTGAACTGGAGTAACAAACCCAGTTCAAAAACTCAGACACCACAGAAACTTGCCGATAACAGACTTTGTACCACAGACTGGTACAGTGTGTTGGGACAGGAATGTTATTAATGTCAGTGTTTCGATATTGCAGCTCACACCCTACAAGTTAATGTGTATCCGTAAGGGTGTTGGGGAGTTTTGCAGCTTTTGCCCTGTGTCACTGAAATAGTTTGAATGAACTGCTTTCTTCCTGCAGACGACGAGGGAATGCAGTGCAGGAGCAGCTAAACCGACATTGCACACTGGATGAGACAGAAGAGCAGAAGCAGAAAGAGTCGTTTCTGCAGGAGAAGCTCGGTATCCCATCGGAGTGGATCCACAATGCCAAAAGCCTGAGGGCTCACCGAGACGGTGATATCCACAGAGAGGCGCTGCACCTGATCGAGGCAGGCCACTGGAACAAGTGCCACCAGCTGGTGGTCAGGCATCTTGCATCAGGTAACGGGCAACCAAGCTGTGAACCTGCATTGAGAAAGCAACATTGGGATTTCACAGGAGGTATTTTCAAACGTTTAGAGACCACTGACCAAAGTTTGGTCAAACTGGTGGATTTTCAGTGATGGTGGGGGGGGAGAAGCCAAGAGGTTTAGGGAGGGATTCCCAAGGTTGCAGGCCCATGCAGCTGAAGTGCATCTTGCAGACAGTACACACTGCTGTGCCTGCATTTCTTGCCCAGCCCTTGCTGCTCTTGAAAAGGTGATAGCATGCTACCTTCTTAAATTGCTGCAGCCCTTGTGTCTCCCACACCCACAGTGCTCTTTACGAGGGTGTTTAGGAGTTTGAGACAGGGACGCGAGGAACAGCAGTCTATATCCAAGTCGGGCTGGTGAGTGGCTCAGATGGGAGCTTCAGATCTATAGCTGTGCTGTGTGGGACTGGACTAACTGGCTGCTTCTTTACCTTCAGCAAGAGAAATAGCCATCTGGATCCTGTATGTGACTACAGTCCCATACTGCACAGTTAAAGCCGTGGCCAAGGAACGAGGGGTGAGCAGCATTGCTGATCTCATCCTGAGAAGGAGCAAGACGAAAAGAAATCTAACCGGCTGGTCTGGAGAATTAAATATCTACAGATATGACAATACATCCATGTTTTGCTGTATTAGTACTAATCCATATTGTCCTGTCTCTCAAACCCCTCTTCCCCAGATGCCATTATTAATGAGAATTACAGCTACCTGAAATATTTCCTGGGGAAGCTGGCCATGCCAGAGTACAGCTTACAGATACAGGACTGGGACACAGCTGGAGCCGTCTTCTATGACTACATTCGCATCATGGAGACGGTGCGGGGAATTGACGAGGTATGGAATAGCTGTAGAATGGAGAGCGCTGGGTGTATAGGTACCTGGTGAGTTTTGAGAAGATTTGGTTAGGTACCTTCTGAGTACTAACTGCAGTACTAACCAGTAGGCATGTAAAAGGCAGGAAGAATAAAACAGCAGAGTGCCCCTCAAAAGGGGGAATGACTGCAGAATTCCGAGGTGCAGAAGGATTTGGGTGTTCTATTGTAGGAGTTGCAAAAACTCAGCATGCAGGGCCACCCTGTAATTAAGAACGCTAACTGGATACCATCTTTTTTTTATTAGATGAAGAATTGAACATTAAGGATGGTAGACATCAATTATATAGCTGTTCCTGTGACAACATCTTGATGTGTACCTTTAGTCATCTTATTTAAGAAAGTAAATACATTGGAGTTGGTCTACTAGATTGATACTCTGAGCAGGTAGTCTCATGAGGGAAGGTTAAACTGGCTCAGCTTGTTTCCGCTAGAGTTTCAGAGGATGAAGGAGTTTGATATCGTTCAGGATCCGACAGCATTCTGTTGACAAGATTGACCTGGAAAGCACATGTCTCCTCTGGGTCATGTCAGAACCAGGAGGTACTGTTATTCTTAAACCTTTGGGATTGCCCCCTTCCGACAGATGGGTTTTTTTTTTAAGGGTTGTGAGAACTCAGCCTCAGAAGGCAATGGAGGCTGTTGCATTGAATATTTCCAAGGTGGAGGTGGATAGGCTCTTATTGGGTGAGGAGGGGGATAAGATTCTAGATATGTAATTTGGAATACACAGATCATATGATTTATTGACTAGCAGAGCAGGAACCAGGAGCCAAATGGCTCGCTTTCTGTTTCTAATCCATAAGTAGATTGGGACAGCAAGGCAGAAGGTTTTCTTTCAGCAAACCCTCTTTAGCTGCTAATTAGACAACCTGCTTTGAAGTAAGTTGTGTACAGCTTGATCCCATCAGTGGGATGCCTGCCTTGTTCTGGTGGTGATTGGGCAGGTGAACTGAATGGCTGACAGATACTCTTTAAGATTCTCAATTACTGTGTCTGCCTGACCTCCGTTTAACATCCCATCAGACCGATACAGCCCCTGTGCTGTTTTCTAGCACTGCAGTCCCAGTGTCCTGCTGGGGGTAGAAAGCTGAGCCACAGGAAGTGAGGTTACAAGCTAACAGAAAGGAACACTTGTATTTCTATAGCATCTTTCATACCCTCAACATCCCAAAGTGCTTCAGTCATTGAAACATTTCAAAATGTAGTCACTGATTCAAAAGTTGGGAAACATGTTGGTTGGTTGGTACACAGCAAGATGGGGCGGCATGTTGGCTCAGTGGTTAGCACTGCAGCCTCACAGTGACAGGGACCCGGGTTCGATTCCAGCCTCTGGCAACTGTCTGTATGGAGTTTGCACATTGTCCCCCTGTCTGCGTGGGTTTCCTCCGGGTGCTCCGGTTTCCTCCCACAGTCCAAAGATGTGCAGGCTAGGTGGATTGGCCATGCTAAATTGCCCCTAGTGTTCAGGGGTGTGGGGGTTATGGGGGGATGGGTCTGGGTAGTATGGTTCGAAGGGCGGTGTGGACTTGTTGGGCCGAAGGGCCTGTTTCCACACTGTAGGGAATCTTAATTTTTTTTTTAAAATCCCTTTAATAGCTATGAAGTAATGACCAAGGTTCCTGTACTACTTTGTATAAAAATGTTGGATGAGAAAAAGGAGGTGCATTTAGTAATTTTGCAATGACACTGCAATTGGTGGTTTAGTGGACAATGAAGAAGTTTATCTAAGATTATAGAGATCCCGATGAATTGGCTCAATGGGCTGAAGAGTGGCAGATTGATCCCACCAGTGGGATCAGTCTTTCTCCTGTCACCTTCTGAAGTACTGTGTGCAGTTCTGGCCACCTTTGTGGAAAAATATTAAGTCTGAGAGGGTTCAGAAAAGATTTGCCAGGAATGGAGGGTTTGAGTTATAAAAATAGACTGGGACTTTTTTCCCACTGGAGTATTGGAGGTTGGGGGGGAGGGGGGTAGGTGGCGGGGGGTAGGTGACCTTTTAAAGGTCTATAAAATCATGAGGGGTATAGATGAGGTGAATAGTGAGGTGGGGGAGTTCAAAACTATGGGGCATATTTTTAAGGTGAGAGGAGAAAGTTTTAAAAAGAACATGAGGCAGTGTTTTTATACAGAGTGGTTAGTGATTGAATGAACTGCCAGGGAAGTGGTGGATGCAGGTATAGTTACAACGTTCCAAAACATCATCTGGGTAAGTACACGATTAGGAGAGCTTCAGAGGGATGTGGGCCAAATGCAGATAAACGAGACTAGTCGGACTGAAGGGTCTGTTGCCATGCTATGTGACTGTTGTGACCTGGTTACTGTCCAGTGACACATGATCTGCACTTTAAATTGCAGAAAGGTTGGATGAGGCTTGCTTTCGATGTTACACATTATTGAAACAGACAGACCATTCAACATATATGAGAGAACTATCACCCACCCTAACAGTGCATTGCCAGAGTGGGCTGCGTTTTCATAAGCTGTTCAGCAAGAGCTATTAAATGCTCTAGTTCACTTCAGCATTGAGTATGGTACAACATCATTTTCATAGATCTTATTGTCTCAAGAATGTTGTCCTTACTTTGGCCATAACACCAGTCTTATGATCTCTAGCATGATACACAAGGAGGATTCTTGACCCAGGAAGTATCTGCTGGTTCTCCAAATGAGCAGTTTACTTAGTGTCACTCTCCTGCCTTCTCTCATTCATCCTTTTTCAGATAATACTCTACTTCCTATTTCAATGCCTCAATTGAACCTGCATCCCCCACACACTCTCAGTGCGTTCCAGACCATACCTGCTTGATGCCAATCCTTTCCCCAATGGGAGCACTCTCTCCCTGCCCCCTCTGTCCAGAACCCTCGTGATTTATGAGTGAAATGTTCTTGATGTGTACCCAAGTGGATGTTTGCACAGTTTCAGTCAGAAGGCACGGAAGCGAGTGAGGGCGGGACAGACCTCTCCATCAGTGAACCAGAATCATTTAGACTGTGGGCCATTGTGTCTGATTTCAAACTCCTTGGTGCTGCTTTCTCACTATTCTGCCCAACTCTGATCAGGCTTTCACTGAAGCAGTCTCCACTTCATTTCCTGCTTCGATTGCGTCCTTTGCTGGTGCCTGGGATGGCTGGGGGGGGATGTGATGCTGTGGTGAGAACGTGCCGAGTCAGACATTTAAATGCCTGTGTTTTATGTAGGTGGAGAATCCAACTTACGAGCTGGAGAAAATCCATACTGAGGTGATGTCCCTGTGCAGCCGGATAGAACAGATCGAGTGTTTCTCAGCTAAAGATCGACTGGCTCAGTCTGGTATAACTCCTTTACCTCTCTCATTCTTGTTGATCATAAAGACCTGCAATAATATGGTGCCTTTCGCAATCTAAGGATGTCCCAAACTTTTATTTTAACCAATTAATTTCTTTTGGACTGTAATCACTGCTATAACATAGGAAACATAGCCAGTTTGTACACAGCAAGCTGCTGCAGATGGTGATAGCACTTGGAATGTTTTTAAGACTGATTAAATGGTTTGAACTTGAGGTTAGATAGACTGTGCCTCTTCGCTAGAGCTAAGGGGATTGAGACATGACCTTCTAGAGCTTTACAAAATAATGAGTTTAGATAAAGTGAATGACAGGTGTATTTTCTCTAAGATGGGGGTTTCAAGACTAGGAAACATTTGTTTAAGGTGAGAGGAGAGAGATTTTTTAAAAAAAGACACGAGGGGCAATTTTTTAAACAGTGGTTCATATATGGAATGAACTTCAGAGGAAGTGGTGGATGTAGGTATGGTTTGTGTTTTGAAAGACATTTTGAATAAGTACATGTTTGGAGGGGTATGGGCTAACTGCAGGCTGGTGGGGCTAGTTTAGTTTTGGATTATGGTCAGAATGTGCTGGTTGGACTGAAGGGTCTGTTTCCATGCCGTATGACTCTGAATCTGTGGTTAGGGATTCACATTGGCTCAGGGTGCCGGGGGAGTTGCCCTGCTTTTCCCCAGCGTAATGCCATAGGATCTTTTAAATTGATGTGCAGGGACATGATCTACTGTCAGTGAGAGGCTGAGTAAATGGCATCTATAATCTGGTATTTCACAGATTGAGTGTTGAACTCAATGATTCTGAAGGGGCTCGACTGGTGAGACACTGGTCTGGTAATCTAGAACACAGGCAGAGCCTTGAAATTAGGGGCTGATCATTTCAGACTGAGCTGAAAAGAATAACTTCATTCACAGGGTTGTGAATCTTTGACCTTTCTTACCTCAGCGTTATAGCTGCTCAATCGTCAAATAGATTTAGTGATGGCACCATCACAGGTTAGGCTTCAGAACAGAAGGGAGCAGGTGGGAAAGTGCGTTTGATGCCTGAGGTGTGCCATGTTTGCATTGACTGGTGGAGTCTACGCGAGAGGCTCATGGCCAACAACTCCAGTTCTTCTTGTGCCTCATCTGAAAGCATCTCCAACAGTGTGCCATTGCCTTAGTACTCGCACTGCATCATTCATTTGGGGTCACGGCCGATCATCCAACTTAAAATCCTAATTCTACCCTGTTCCTAAATCCCTTGATTCCTTTAGCCACAAGATCTACATCTTTCTCCTCCTTGAGAAATCAATGTTTTGGCTTTTAACCTCTTTCTCTGGTAGTGAATTCCACAGGCTCACTACTCTGGGTGAAGGAATTTCTTCTCTCCCTGTCCTAAAGGGCTGCCCTTTACCTTTAAACTAGATCCCTGGGTCTGGACTCCCCCACCATCTGGAACATCCTGCATCTGCTCTGTCTTGTCTTGTAAGGCTTTAATAGGTTTCTGAGATACCACCCCCCCCCACCCCCAATTCTTCTAAACTGTAGTGAATACAATCCTAACCAATTCAATCTTCCCTCATCCCAGGAATCAATTTAGTAAATTTTCCGTGCGTGTGCTCTATAACACGAACATCCTTGCTCATGTAGACCAAAACCACACAAGGTATTCTGGGCTTGACTTCACCAGTTCCTTGTATAACTGCAGGAAGACATCCCTGCCGTGTACTTGAATCCTGTCACTAAAAGGCCAGCATACGGTTTGCGCTCTGTTCCTGCAAATGCTTGGATTCAGTGACTCCTGCACAAGGACATCCAGGCATCATTGACCATCCCCTCTTTTGATTTGCAGCCGTTCCGATCATAAAATACCTTCCTGTTTTGTTAGCAAAGTGGATATCCTCACAGTTGCATCTACATTATGCAGCATCTGCCATGCATTTGCCCACTCAATCAGCCTGCTCAAATCATACTAACATCTCTGCATCCTCCCGCCCAGCTATGTCTCATCTGAAATTTTGAGACATTACTTTGTTTCCTTATCTGAATTATTAACACAGTATTAGTAGCTAGGCTTTTAATATAATCCCTGTGATAACCCACCAGTCACTACCAGCCTTTCAGAAAAAGACCCATTTACGCCTACTTTATTGAAGTGCGTGGCATGGGGAATAGAGTATGAGGGGGACGGAATGCTGGTTGACAGAAAGGAAACAGAGCCATTTATTCCTCCTCTTTTTGTTTCCTTTCTGTCAACCAGCATTTTGTTCCCCTCATACTCTCTTCCCCATGCCATGCACTTTAATTTTACACATTAATCTCTTTTGTGGGATCATAAGACCATAAGATTCAGGAGCAGAATTAGGACATTCAGCCTGTTGTCTGCTCAACCAAGCTTCTCCCACCCTAACTCTGTGCATCATTTTACTTACCCTGTGATAGCAAGTTAAAAATCTAGAAAACAGGAGCAAAAGTGGGTTATTCAGCCCTTTGAGCCTGCTACAGTATTCAATATAATCACGACTGATCATCCAACTCAGTAACCTTTTAATCCCTTTTGTCCTCAGAACCATATCTAGTTCCTCCTTGAAAGCATTTAATGTTTGGACCTCAATTGCTTCCTGTGGCAGAGTATTCCACAGGCTCGGCCATTCTCTAGGTGAAGACATTTCTTCTCATCTCACTGTTAAATGGCCTCCCGTACATCCTTCAGCCCCTAATTCTAGACTGCTTATATCGGGGAGGTCCTGCATTTACCCTGTCTAGTCCTGTTGGAATTTCTGAGATCTCCCTTCAATCTTTTGAACTCTAATGTGTTGCCCTAATTGACCTTTGTAGGTCAGACCTCCCATCCCAGACTCTGTCTGGTAAATTGTCATTGCACTCCCTCCATTACCATAGCATCCTTCCTCCGATAAGGACACCAAAACTGCATAGAGTATTCCAGTGTGATTTCACCAAAGCCCCGTGCAGATGCAGCAAGACATCCCTCTACATGAATCCTCTCACTATGATGGTTAAATACCTTTTGCCTCCTTCACTGCCTGCTGTACCTGCATGTTTACTTTTAGTGACTAGCATATGAGGATTCAGGTCTCCTTGTATCTCCCCTAATCACAATCTGTTACCGTTCACATAATCAACCTTCCTAATTTTTTGCTGCTGAAGTAACTAACTTCACATTTATCCACATTATAATTCACCTGCCAAGTAGTTTCCTGCTCATAAGCATATCCAAGTCACACTACGCCATCTCTGCATCATCCTCCTAGCTCACCATCCCACCAGTTTCTGATTCACATTGCTCTAGGTGAAGAGGTTTCTCCTGAATTCGCATTTGGATTTATTCCTGATTCGCTTATATCCTGTATCCTTTGCTCTGTACTGCCACTGCATCTCTGGTGGAAACATGTCTTATGTTGTCTATTCTATCAAAGTTTTATGTTGTTTTAAGGCTTTCTGTCTGCCCCACTCCTTGGGCTTTCTCTGGGAGAGGTACCCAAACCTGTTCCATCTTTTTCCTAATATCAGTTTTTGAATTAAAATGAGAATTGCCTGCCTGTGCCCAGGCTGAGGAAAGAGGTGATTTTGAATGTATTGAATAGAGTGCTAGTTCACAGGGAAGCTGCTTGTTTCTGACCTTTCTCTCCCTTCCATCTCCTTATCAGATATGGCTAAACAGATCGCCAACATGCTGCGCACTGTGCTCGGGCTGCAGCACAGCGCAGAGTCACCTGGGGACAAGGTCCCCAGCCTCCAGCATGTTCCCCTCCGCCTGCTTGCCCCTTACATTCGCAAGCTGCCCATGCCTGAAGACTATGCCCTGGAGGAGCTGCGCAGCCTGACTCAGAGCTACCTGCGGGAGCTGGTTATCGGTCCTTAGCCTGTTGCCCTGCGGACGCGATGAGGGAACAGTTCAGACACAATCTCTGCCAGAAGATTGCACCTGCCTCTTTGAGCTAAAGTTCCTCTGACACACAGCGTGACACTTGGATTCTTCACTAGCTGCTGATGCACGGAGGCCTGCTTCAAGACCTTAGTGAGAACCTGGCAAGGCAGCTTACTGAACACGGCCTGTGTCACTTAAGAGAGTGTAACAAGGAGCCTTGTGACTCGTGTTGTTGGGATTTTATGGCTTTTCTTTCTATTTTAATACTTCTGTGTTAAGTAATTAACTGGACTTGCAACGTTAATGGAAGATCAGCAGTGACTCCCTTTCTTCCCCCCCAAAAGAAAACACTTGTCAATACTGGGCGCTGAGTTTGCTTAAAGCCATCTAGTTAAATATGCAGTCGCTTTGAAGGATTGAACCCAATAAACATTTTTTTTAAAAGTTGCATTTTGCACTGCTGCACAATGTAAAAGTTGAAAGTATATTGGGCATACGTTGGCGGGTCCCTCTGTGGTATACGCATCTCAACATTAGATGAGTCTAAGTTAGCCGTCTAGCAGTTCAGTAACTATTCTCTTCAAACAAAAACTAGTTCCCAACAGATCAGGAAACTGCTGTGCTTTTGAGGTTCAGTTCAGTGACAAGGATCAGAGAAACGCCTTGAATTTGCTTGTTTTGAACTACAGTCTTCAACAGACTCGTTTCCCCACCAGTCAGAAAGGCCTGGATCTGCTGCAGTAAATGTAGGTGTGCTTTCGGGAGAACTGTGCTTTGGTATTCCTCTGATGCTCTGGTTGTTGCAATCTGTCTGTGCAGTGGCATATGACACCTGTGGGCTTTAAATATTCTGGCATGTCTCTGGACCCTATGATTTTCTGTTCTTCCATCCCCCTCCCCTTGCCCACCCTCCAGGCAAACAAATTAATCATCTGGTCAGCATCCAAGAGAATGCCTATGGGTTCAGTGTTTATTTCCTTCTGCTCTGTGCCCTGCGTGTGACCTGCCTGGGGAGAATGCAGACTGGAGCTCACTTTATCCCAAGCCCAGTCTGAGCTGTAGTTTTTGAACACTTTTTGTGTAAACTCCTACTGAATCCATCACCACCCCCACCCCATGTGGGTCGGCCCACGTATGGGAAGCACACGCAGCTTTGGAGAGCTTGGCCCAGCTGTCGTTAGGGTTAAACCACATACCATTTCCTGAGGAAAGTCTTTGGGAGGTTTTGGGTTTGAAAGGTCCAGTTGTTGGGTGATGAGTGTTAAGTGCATAAAACTTGAATAATGTTTGCATAACTATCTGTAATATCACAGTGTAACGGGTAAGAAATAGAAATTCTCTCCCCAACCTACAGCTGATCTTGAACAGCGTTGGATTAGATTGACCTGCCAGTGTGGGGATTATCAACTATCTAAATATAACCATGGCTGCTTTACTCAAACATAGCTAACTTTATATCTCTTTTACAAATCGAATTGTAGGCAACTTAAAGGTCCCCAAGGAGAAACCAATGAGTTTTATTTTTGTTTTCCAAACCGATTTGCCTTTCTCCTGCTATGTTCTAATGCCCTTTACCACTGCTGTGCATTGCAATGGTGACCTGTTGAGCCTAGGCTGTGATGGAGTGGACCCCTAATAACCCTGGGCATGGAGGTGGAGTTGGGGAAATGACCACTTGGGCTTCCAGCTCCTGATGGTGTGTTCAGCTTGGTCCCCACTGCCCCTGTCTGCTTCACTGGGGATGTTTAGCTCCTGCGGACCTGAGTGAAACAATGTGGGAAGAGAGGTAGCCTGGTGTAAGTGCTCATTAAACAGTGTGACTATCAAAACATTGCCCAAATATTACAACATTTTATTCATTTAATGTATTAAATATAAATCAAACCAACTGGTATTGCTAATCATTCCCCTCAAATGTTGTGGACGGTGAGTCCTGAGGAACTTCTGAAGATTTTCAAGAAGAAATTTCTCTGCTTTTCTTCTTGTTCCTAAGCCCTGAAACCTCATTGTAAACACCACCAAAACCAACCCTATCCAGAACAGTGACACTGATTTCCAGCAACGTGTGCTTTAGTGTTTTAGAGTAGGGGAAAAGGCAGGAAGACTCCACAAATGAATCTGAGAGACTGTGTGGATTCGCTAACAGCAGCACTGGGCTAACTTGTGAAGCCATGGACTCGAGGGGAAATCGTGGAAGTTTCTACTTGATTTTATTTGAAAAGACGATCACCAGGCATGACCATGTTATTTGGTCCTGAAATCCTTTGGAAGCTTTCTTCCCCCTCTAAGCTCTGAAACTGGTGAAGTTTCTCCTTGTTGAGACTTCTCCAGTGTGACACTGGGGGTTTACTGATGCAGTGGATTTTTCCACTACCCCTTTTGCTGTCCAACTACCCAGGACCAGCTTTATTTGAGGAAGAGGGAAAGGGGTTGAGAGCGAGACACCAGCTCAAAGGTATCCAGTAATCTCATGTTCATGTAATATCTAGGGTAACTGTCGGGATAGCTGTTGGTGATACTGTGCACCGCAAATTTTAATTCTGAAAGTTGTACTCTAGGCAGGAGCAGCATCATGCTGCTGATCCAAGTGAGTCTGTCTGTCTGTCTGTGTCTGGACAGAGTACAAGAAATCAATGTCCCCAGGTACTTTCTCATTGTACAGTATTTTCTGGATTTAGCCTTTTGTTACTATATTCTAAGTAAGGATCTTCACCCTTTCTGTCTGTTAGTGGGAGTGCGAGAGTGTCTTGTGATAATTTGCAATGAAATTTTTTAAATATTAAAACAAATTGAAAATAAAGTAAATTCTCATAGACTGAGTATCCTTTTTAACCATTTTTCTGTGGGAGTGGGGCAACATGCTGTATTTTTTAATAAATGTGCAAATTTCAGTGGAGGTTAGAATTGTGTCCCTGTTTCTCTTTGTGTGGGATATGACCAGCATCGCAAGCAAGACCAGCATTCATCTTCCCGGGGATGGGGACACTCCCAAAACAAAATGTTATTGGGGTTTGGATATCACTGGCCGGGTCAGCATTTATCACCCAGAAAGGGCAGTGTTGAGTCACCAACATTGCTGTGGGCCTGGAGTCTCACTCAGGGCAAATCAAGTAAAGCCCATAGATTTCTTTCACCTGAAGGGCATTAGTGAACCAGATGGGTTTTTATCAACAGTTGTTACATTGTCACCATTAGGCTTTTTATTCTTTTGTCAGATTAGGATTTTGCCATCTACCATAGTGGGATTTGAACGCATGTCATCAGAACAGCAGGTTGGGTTTCTGGATGCCTAGGCTTACTATTATCATGATATTGGTGTGTATCCTTCTGGCATCAAATTATTCATTTGCCCTCAGTTCTTTCCTTGGATTTATTAATCAATAAATCTCTGTCTCATAGATTGGCTGGCCTGACTCCAGTTTGAAAGTGTTTGTCCTTTTCTGGACTCAGCTTCTCCCATGATCCTACCAAAGGAAAGGCTTTTTTTTTCCTCCAGCAAGTCCTTTAAATATCTGTATATAATCACCCTTTTAATCTCCATCATGAAAGGAATTCAAGCTGAATCTGGGCATGCTTTCTTGTAATTTAACCCAGCTGTATGATATCCTGATTGACCAATGGATGACCCTATAGGAGAAAGAGATTGGTTTTCATAATGGGTCATTAGCTTTATACCCACTCCCAAAGAGTGGGAAACTGGGGTTGCAGTTATAACCTTTCACACGCCGCATTGATCCATGTTTGGTTAATGGATGCTTGGTGGTGTTGAGGAAGAGTGAGTATTAGTTGATAAATCCAGATTCCCAAAATCAAGCTTTTTGCTACATTTGTGATTACGCTGTCACTGTTTTTGAGAGGACCCTCCTCAGGAATGAGCAGCACTGTCTATCTTTACAACTGTGCAACAGATTTGTCCTCCCTCCACGCACCCCCCCCGCCACCAGGGGTTGGAATTGGCTGCGCAAGTTCTCAGGAATGTCCCCAACCCTGTTTAACAAGGACCCCTTGTGATGTGATGTGATGTTTTGAAGTCTGCCATTTGACAGGTGGGAACAAAAACAAGTTGCTGGAAAAGCTCAGCAGGCTTAGCAGCAGCCGTGAAGAGGAAATCAAAGTTAACATTTCGAGTTTCGTGACCTTTCCTCAACTGACTAGCTGGGAAAATGTTAGTTTTTATGCAGAAGATAGGGTGTGAGAAGGGGGCCAGGATTAAAAGATAGGTGGGGGTAGAGCCCAAAGAGAGAGAACAATTGGACAAAGGAGTTGATAACGATCTGGCTCGCAGGGCGAATGGCTCTTAATGGGGACTAACAATAGGTAGTCTTTAATGACAGGCCTGGTGTGTTATGTAGGGCTAGGACATAGGAGCGTTCAGGCCCTAAAATGACTGAGTCCGCAGGGAGCCCAAGCGCAGAATGCGACGTTGTTCCTGCTTGTGCTGAGCTTTGCTGGAACACTGCAGCAAGTCTGAGACTGATGTTGGACAGGGAACAGGGTGCTGCGTTGAACGGGCAGGCAACTGGCATAATTTTTGTGGGTAGACGTTTATGTTCTGCGAAGCAATCACCCATTCTATGCTTCATTTCCCCAGTGTAGAGGAGATCATGTTGTGAGGAGCAAATGCAGTGGACTAGACTGTGTGAAGTGCTGGTAGAACGCTGCTTCACCTGGAACATACCTTTGGGCCCCTGGACACTGAGGAGGTAAAGGGGCAGGTGTTGCACCATCAGCAGCGCCTTAGGGGGGTAGTGGTGTTGGGCGTGTTTTGTGTTGGGGGTGATGGAAGTGGACTAGGGTGTTCTGGAAGGAATGGACCCTGCAGAAAGTGGACAAGGGAGGGGAGAGGAATATGTGTGTCTAATAGTGACATCTCACTGGAAGTGGTGGAAGTGCCACCTAATGATCATCTGGATGCTGGTGGGACAGTAGCTAAGGACAGGGGGAGCCCTATCACTGTTGCAGGAGGGAGGAGAAAGGGCGAGGGCAGAAGTGGGGGAAATGGGTCGGATCTGGTTGACGGCCCTGCCGACAACGCAGCTGGGGAATCCTCGGCTGAGGGAGAAGGTGGATGTTTCAGAGGCTCTCTTGTCGAAGTTGGCCTATTTGGAACATATGCAATGGAGACAGAGGAACTGGGAGAATGGGATGAAGTCTTTACAGGAAGCAGTAGGAGTTGATAGACTGGCCACAATATCTCGCTATAAACCTATCTCCAGAAATTGAAACAGATGTCAAAGAAGGGAGGAGTGAGAGAGCAGGCAAAAATGAGGGGATGGTGCAAATTGGAAGCGAAATCAATGAGCTTTCTCAATTCTGGCTGAGAGAGAGAAGTAGGGCTGATAGTAGCACAGCCAATTTGGAGAAGGAGCTGTCGGTGGGGACTGGAAAAGGACTGGAACAAGGAATGTTCCACGTACGCCATGAAGAGGCAGGCATAACTCAGGCCCATCCGGCTACCCATGGAAACCTCCTGACCTAAAGAAAGCGAGGAGTTAAAAGAGAAGTTGAGGGTGAGGGTGAGCTTGGCCAAGCTCTGAGGAGGGAGGTGGTGGGTGGGGATGGTTCAGGTCTCTTCTCTAGGAAGAAGCAGACCCTCCTGGTGGGGAATGGATGGTTAAAGGGATTGCATGTCTGTGGTAAAGAGGAGTTGGCTGGAACTGGCAAACTGGAAATTCTAAAAGTGACATAAAATATCAGAGGAATCACGGATGTACGTGGGCAGGGATTGGACCGGGGAGAGACTATCAAATCAAAGTAGGAAGAGATGAGTTCTGTGGGGCAGGGGCAGGCTGAAACAATGGGTCTGCCTGGTCAGTCCTGTTTGTGGATATTTAGAAGAACATAGAAGCGAGCTGTGCGGGGCTTGGAGTCTATCTACTTGGAGTCTGGGGGTAGTGGGTTGGGAGATCATTAGATGAAATGAGTTTACTTACCGTAGTGGATACAATGGCCTGATGTGCCATGGTGGGGTCATGGTCCAGGGGAAGGTAGGAGGAAGTATCTGAGAGCTGGCGCTCAGCCTCTGCAAGGTAGAGGTCAGTATGTCAAACTACAACAGCACTACCCTTATTGGCAGGTTCAATAACCGAGTCAGGGTTAGATCTGAGTGCACGGAGTGCAGTCAGTTCAGAGGGAGACAGGTTGCTTTAGGTGAGAGGGGCTGAGATGTTGGTCACCTGAATTTCTCTATGAACAGCTTGAGAGCAGGTAAAAGGCCAGAGTGAGGGGTCCAGGTGGAGGGAGAGTGTTGGAACTGGGTGAAGGGGTCTGTGGGACGGGAGAGAACTCTTGACAAGGAAACAGGCATGGAGACAAGCACAACAGAACAAGAGTTCGACATCGTGTCGTGCCCGAAATTCATTAAGGTGCAGGACACAGAGGGATAAAGCTGAGGCCTTTGCTGAGTACATTTGGTGTCAGAGAGCAGAAGGTTAGGAGAGATGGTGAATACCCAACAGGAGGTGGGGGGGTTTGGGGGACGGGTTGGACTCAGAGGGAAGGTGGGGTAGAGGAAGGTTCCAGAGGCCCATGGATATCTCTGAGTTGTTGCTTTTTGTGGGCCTTGATGCCTGAAAGGAAGAGAAAAAGTTTCTTGTTAGCACGACAAATAAGCTTGAGGATGAAGTGGAATTGCAGAGCGATGCAGCCCTGAGCCAGCATGATGTGATGCTGTTGGAGAGAAAGGTTGAGAGTGTCAATGTGGCACTGTGTGTGAAGCTCAGGATGCAGCGGGAGCAGTTGTCTGTGGGACATTGAGCATCACGGAGATATCTGTGATCCTGGAAGGATTCAAAACATGAGGGATGGAACTTCAGTTGGAATCCACATGGAGTGAGGCTGAGCCAGAGGCAGTCACTGGGGAATGCAATGTGGCTGTGGAAATGAGTTTTAGCAAATACCTGGTCAAACACCAGGAGTGACAGAGAAGTTAATGTCGGTGGGCAAGATAAAAGCTTGGAACAGAAATCCTGTCAGAGAGAGGAGTAGAACTTCTTCAAGGTGGGCATGAAGCTAGCCCATTTGTTTGAATACTCTGGACAGCACTTCACCTATTGGCTAGTGAACAGTCCTGACCTGATTAGGGCTGATTACCCCAAGGTTTAGCAGTTTCTGGTTGTAAGTTCTGGGATTTGCATTTTTGGAAGAGCATGGTATCTAAGAGTACAAGAGCTGCCTTTCCTAACTTTGCAGTTTTATGAGCAGCTGTAATCACCATGAAGAATGGGCTTGAAGAGTTGCATAGAACATAGAACATTACAGCACAGTACAGGCCCTTCGGCCCTCGATGTTGTGCCGACCTGTCATACCGATCTCAAGCCCATCTAACCTACACTATTCCATGTACGTCCATATGCTTATCCAATGACGACTTAAATGTACCCAAAGTTGGTGAATCTACTACCGTTGCAGGCAAAGCGTTCCATTCCCTTACTACTCTCTGAGTAAAGAAACTACCTCTGACATCTGTCCTATATCTTTCACCCCTCAATTTAAAGCTATGCCCCCTCGTGCTCGCCGTCACCATCCTAGGAAAAAGGCTCTCCCTATCCACTCTATCTAACCCTTTGATTATTTTATGTGTTTCAATTAAGTCACCTCTCAACCTTCTTCTAATGAAAGCAGCCTCAAGTCCCTCAGCCTTTCCTTGTAAGACCTTCCCTCCATACCAGGCAACATCCTAGTAAATCTCCTCTGCACCCTTTCCAAAGCTTCCACGTCCTTCTTATAATGCGGTGACCAGAACTGAAAGGGCCTACTCTAATTTTTTTGTTTGTCAGGGTGATTGTCAGACTTACAGAAAGATTGCATTTATAAATGTCCCCTCCTGGCTGCAGCAGAAATGGCAATGCAATGATGTGCAGGCAGGAGAGAGCTACCCTAGAACTGCTGACAGTTGTCTCTAAACCTGGTGCAGTCTCAGGAAGTGAGGCCAAACATAAGCAAGGAAACTTCCTGATCACTTAGTATTGATAAGTGTGTGCTAAATGGGACGAATTTCAAACACATCTTGCAACTCAAGACTGGGCATTCATGAGATGCTGTGGGCATACTCAAGAGGAGGTGTCCGTTTGGTGAAGCTAGCTTGCAGCGAAACCACAAAACGCAGAGCTAAGTGATTCTACCGTCATTGGATCAGATCCCAGCTCTGCAGCCCTAGTGCAGGGGTGAAGGCCTAGTGCTATTATCATTGGACTGTTGGTGCAGAGACCAGATAATGTTCTGAGAATCTGTGTTCAAATCTTGTCAGGGCAGGTGCTGGAATTTGAATTCAACAAAAAAGGGAGGAATTAATAGCCTAATTATGTCAATGTTCGTTGTCAGTTGTCAGAAAAAAACCTATCTGATTCACTAATATCCTTTTAGGGAAGGAAACCGTCATCCTTACCTGCTCTGGTCTACATGTGACTCCAGACCCACAACAATGTGGTTGACTCTGGACAATTAGGGATGGGCAATAAACGGCAGTCACGCCCATATCTCAAATGAATTTTTAAAAAACTGTCCTGCCACATGTAGTTGTGACTGGTCGTGGATAATTAAAAAGTATACTAACAGAAAAGGAGGCTCTGTAAATATCCCCTTCCTGAATGCAGCAGGAGCCCAGTACACCCGTGCAAACATGAGACTGAACCATTGGCAACAAGCTTCAGCCAGAAGTGCCAAGTGGATGGCCCATCTCGGTCTCCAACACGACAGATGCCAGTCTTCAGCCAATTTGCTTCACTCCATGTGATATAGAGTCATAAAGATGTACAACGTGGATATAGACCCTTCGCTCCAACTTGTCCACACCGACCAGATGTCCCAAATTAATCAAGTCCCATTTGCCACCATTTGGCCCATGTCCCTCTAAACCATTTTTATTCATATACACATCTAGATGCTGTTTAAATGTAACTGTACCAGCCTCCACCACTTCTTCCGGCAGCTCATTCCATACACACACTACCCTCTGTGTGAAAAAGTTGCCCCTCAGGTCCCTTTTCAATCTTTCCCCTCTCACTTTAAACCTATGCCCCTCTAGTTTTGGACGACCCCCCCCACTCTGGGGAAAAGACCTTGGCTGATCACCCTATCCATGCCCCTCATACTTTTATAACTTCTATAAGGTCACCCCTCAGCCTCCAACGCTCCAGAGAAAATAGCCCCTGTCTATCCAGCCCCTCCCTGTAGGTCACACCCTCCAACCCTGGCAACATTACTGTAAAACCCAAAAGAACTGCAGATGCAGTAAATCAGGAACAAAAGTTCTGAGGAAGGGTGACTGGACCCAAAACGTTACCTCTGTTTTGTCCTCTACAGATGCTACCAGACCTGCGGAACTTTTCCAGCAACTCTGTTTTTGTTAACATTCCTGCAAATCTTATTTGAATCCTTTCAAGTTTCACAACACCCTTCCTACAGCAGGGAGATCGGAATTTCATGCAGTATTCCTAAAGTGTCCAAAATAATATCCTGTAGAGCCACAACATGACCCTCCCAACTCCTATCCTTAGTGCACCGACCAATAAAGCAAGTGTACCAAACACATTCTTCACCATCCTTTCTAACTGCAACTCTACTTTCAAGGAACTATGAACCTGCACTCCCAGGTCTCTTAGTAACACTCACAAGAAATGGTTGGAGACACTGGATACTACAAGGGCAACAGGCCCTGACAACATTCCAGCAATTTTACTAAAGGATAGTTTGGGTTCCGCCAGGGCCACTCAGCTCCTGACCCCATTACAGCCTTGGTTCAAACATGGACAGAAGAGCTGAATTCCAGAGTGAGGTGAGAGTGACAGCCCGTGATATCAGGGTCAGGTTTGGCCAAATGTGGCATCAAGGAGCCTGAGCAAAACTGGATATTGGGGGCAATCTCTCTGCTTTTGCAGATTTTGGAGTCATAATTGCCACATAGGAAGTGATTGTTGAGGGTCAGTCATCTCAGCTCCAGGATACCTCTGCAGGAGTTCCTCAGGGTAGTGTCTGAGGCCCAACCATCTTCAGCTGCTTCATCAATGACCTTCCTTCTCATAAGATCAGAATTAGGATGTTTGCTGATGATCGTACAACATTCATCATCACTCACAAATCATGATACATGTTCAAATGTAAAAGTATCTGAATGTTATTCAGAGTTGGGCTGACAAATGGCAATTAACATTTGTGCCACACAAACGCTGAACAATGACCATCTCCAAGAAGAGACAATCTAACTGGACACTGAGTAGAATTACCATCACTGAATCCCTCACAAGCAAATCCCGAGGCTTACCATTCACCAGAACCTGGACTGGACTCACCACATAAAATCAGTGACTACAGCTCAGAGGCTGGGAATACTGCAGCGAGTAACTCCCTTCCTGACTCCCCAAAGCCTGTCCCACCATCTACAAGGCACAAGTCAGGAGTATGATGGAACACTCCCCACTTGCCTGGATGGGTGCAGCCCCAACAACACTCAAGAAACTTGACACCATCCAGGACAAAGCAGCCGCTTGATTGGCACCACATCCACAAACATCCCACTCCCTCCACCACCGACGCTCAGTAGCAGCAGTGTGTAATATCTTCAGGATGCACTGCAGAAATTCACCAAAGATCCTCAGGCAGCACCTCCCAAACACACAACCAGTTCCATCCAGGAGGACAAGGGCAGCAGATACATGGGAGCACCACCTCATGTAGGTTGTCTTCCACGTCACTCACCATCCTCACTTGGAAATTCATCCCTGTTCCTTCACTGTCACTGAGTCAAAATCCTGGAATTCCCTCCCTAAGGGAATTGTGGGTGAACCCACAGCAGGAGGACTGCAGCGGTTTAAGAAGGCAGCTCATGGGCAAGAAATGCTGATCCCAGCCGGCAACATCAATGTCGATGAATGAATGGAAAACTTGATACATTGATTTCCATTGTGGGTTGATATATTTCCACGGAACGCTCAGCCTGATAGACTGCAGGATCTTATTTAAAGTAACCGGTCTGAGTTGCATCTGAATTAAATTCTCCACAGCCTGGGGACTTCATGGGGAACTAATGTCCTCGTTAATCATTTACAATCTTTTACACAGCTGGCAGTTTGCTGCAAACTCCATCTGGAACAGGCCCTGGTAAATGATGGGGCTGCCTGTGGGCGCAGTGAGAACATTCCCAAATCCTATTCAGAAGACCCAGAGACCAAACCCCAGTCCAGAGGGTGTGCAAAATGCTCTTGATAATGCCCCCAAGCTGCACTATTGGAAGGTCAGTGCTGACCGAGTGCCACGCCATCAGAGGGTCAGCATTGAAGATCAGGGGAGGTCTGACTTCTGCAGAGTTTGTGGGGTCAGTGCTGCGAAGCTGATAATCTACGACATGATGACGCTGTCACCGAACTGAACCTGCTCACAGTGTGTGAGTGTAAAAGGATTTCACTGTTTGTGATTTCGCACCCTAAGGATTCCACTGTACAAACAGTGAGTGCTGCTAATATGCATAAACAGAAGCAGTCCTCAATCTCAAACATTTATTCTTAGACGTGTGGCAACAGAGGCACATGGGGAGTTGGTAATATTTGCAGTGACTAACACACAAACGGCACCCCCTCGGGTTACAGTGGCAGCCCCTTTGACCATGGGTATGTACCTGTTGAGAGTGCTTGTAAGAGCCCCCTGGCTTCTCAGTTTCTCACCAGGGTCTGGGTGGACTGCGACATCGTCTCACTATTAAACTCATCAGGAATGGGCTGAGCCCAAATTCTTAACAAGGTCACCAACATCAGTTGGATTTGCCCAGAGAGCAGCCGCTCATGGTGGTCAATATTCTGATTTGGAGCAGGGTCCCCTGTTCCTGGGGCTAATCGCACGTACCTCGTGAACTAACATCAGTGGGACAGCTTTTCTACTCATTACTGCTATTTGTGGGATCTTGCTGTGCAAATTGGCCGCTGTGCCCTCTGCAATACAACAGTAATGATCCTCCTAAGGTACTTCAATGGCTATAAAGGGCTTTGCAATGGCAGGAGATTGTGAGAGGCATTACGGAAATGTAATTTCAGTCACTGATGTTGCGTGACTGATAAATCTCACAGTTTGGAAATTGAGCTTGAGCATGAGGAGGTAAGAAACAGGAACAGGTGTAGGCCATTCAGCCCTTCCAGCCTGGTCCATTATTTGATACCAGTCTGGCTGATCTTCTAGCTCAATGCCCACACGCTCTGTGTCCCACAAGTCTTAAAACCTATCGTGTTGTTCCTGAGCACACACCACGACATAGCACCATCCTCTGAGTGAAGAAATTGATCTCCAACTCAATCGTAAACAACTGCCCCTTTGTCCAAAGTCCATTACCATGTTCTTGACTCCCTTGGAGCGAGCGAGAGACACAGTCTCCGTGTCTACCCTATTGATTCCTTTAGAATTACATATTTGACAAACAGATCAGCTCCCGTTCTCCTAACTCCCAGAGAATATGATCCTAGTCTACTCCACGTGTCCCCATTAGAAAACGCCCCTGACCCCAGGAGCAGGTTTTCTGAGTGGTCACTCTGCCTTCTCTAGGCCAATGTCCACACTGCAAGCTGTACTCCATGCATAATCTCACTGGGGTCCTATGGAAATGTGATAAGTTGACTTTACTCTTCAACTCTTTAATAACCAAAGCTGACGCAACATTTACCTTCCTAATGACTGTCAAAACCTGCACATTGACTTGGTGATTCAAAGGTCCCCCCGAAAGGAAACATTTTCTCCATGTTGTAAAGTATTCTGTCCTTTTTTATTCTTCGCCACAGTGGGTAACACTTTGTTACAACTGTTCTGTCCGAGTGCAGTCCCCTTACCAGTTACATGGTCAACTAGCTTTCTATTTGGGATAACAAAGTGTGGGGCTGGATGAACACAGCAGGCCAAGCAGCATCTCAGGAGCACAAAAGCTAGACCCCTAGGCATGAAACGTCAGCTTTTGTGCTCCTAAGATGCTGCTTGGCCTGCTGTGTTCATACAGCCCCACACTTTGTTATCTCAGATTCTACAGCCTCTGCAGTTCCCATCCTCTGATACAATTCTATTTGGGTTAAACTGGGGCATGTTCCCTTGAGAGGAAGTCCAATAGTGATCACCTGCAGGACCTGACTAACAACGTGTAGCCCCAAAATATCCCATATATTCCTCAAATTCACCCGTAGAACAATCCCTCTTCCGCAGCTACAGTGGCACTATCCCCCACCTTTTCCTCTGCTACATCGATGACTGTATCCGCGCTGCCTCTTGCTCCCCAGAAGAGCTCAAACAGTTCATCCACTTCACCAACACCTTTCACCCCAACCTCAAGTTCACCTGGACCATCTCTGATACTTCCCTCTCCGTCCTAGGCCTCTGTCTCTATCTCTGTTGCCACTTTGAAACCAACATCTATCTCAAGCTCACCAACTCCCACAGCTACTCATCCCATGATCAACCCTCCCTCTCATCCCCGCCCCTGCATCCTGACACATCCTGTCCACCTTCTCTGCCACCTATCCGCTCCTCCCACCTCACTGACCAATCTCCACCACTGCCTATCTGCACTCACCTATCACCATCCCACCCACCTTCCCCAGCCCCATCTCTCCTCACTATTTATTTCCCAGCTCCCTGCCCCCTCCCCATTTCTGAAGAAGGGTCCCGACCTGAAACGTCAGCTTTCCTGCTCCTCTAACATTGCCTGGCCTGCTGTGTTCATCCAGCTCCACACTGTGTTATCTCTGACTCCAAGCATCAGCAGTTCTTACTATCTCTATCTGGTATATTTTTAATCTCTTTTCTGCCCACTGACCAATCCTCAATCCACACCAATTACCATCTCTTTTTCTGAGGAAGGACACTCTCACTATGGAGGGAGTGCAACAAGGGTCTACCAGACAGATTCCTGGGATGTTAGGGCTGATGAATGAAGAGAGATTGGATCAGTTTGGATTATAGTCTAAACTGGAGTTTAGATGAACGAGGAGGGAATGCATAGAAACTGAGAAAGATCGGACAGAACTAACAGGGTAAACTCAAGAAGAATGTTCCCAATGAGCAGGGAGTCCTGAGCCAGAGGATCATGATTTCGGGGTAGGACGGGGATGAGGAGAAATATCTTCACGCAGAGAATGGGGAGCCTGTGGAATTTTCTGCCATGAAAACTGGTTGAGGCCAAAATATTGAATGGTTTCAAGAAAGAGTTAGATTTGGCACTTGGGGCGAAAAGGATCAAAGGGTATGGAGGAGAAAGCAGGATCAGGGGACTGAGTTGGATGATATTACCTCATTTAAACTTTTCCTTCTACTTTTGTGCGATGTGGCCATCTCTGGCTGGGCCTAGCGTTTCTTGCCCGTCCCTGGTTGCCCCTTGAGAAGGTGGGGGTGAGCTGCCCTCTTGAACCGCTGCAGTCCTGCTGCAGTGGCTTGACCCACGATGCCCTTAGGGAGGGAATTCCAGGACTTTGGCTCAGTGACACTGAAGGAACGGCAATATATTTCCTAGTCAGGATGGGAAGAGGAGGGAACGTGGAGGGGGATAGTGTTCCTGTGTATCTGCTGCCCTTGTCCTTCTAAACAGATGTGGTTATGAGGTTTGGAAGGTGCTGTCTACGGATCTTCGGGTGAACTTCTATGTATGTTATTGGTTCTTACATAAACTGGACCCTTCCCCTCAAACTCCGAGAATATCCTCAGTGACAAGGAGATGGCTCTGGGCAGAAGGGCTGGTTTTACGTGCAGGAAGCAGTTATCCATCTTGCATTTCTAAACCATTACAGTTCACTCCGCAAGCCACCCACTTGAATCATAGAGTCCCTGCAGCATGCGGGCAGGCCATTCAGCCCATCAAGTCTGCACTGGCCTTCTGAAGAGCATCCCCGCTCCACCCTATCCCTACAATTCCCACAGCTAACCCACCCAACCTATACATCCCTGGCCACAATGGGGCAATTTAACACGGCCAATCCACCCTAACCTGCATATCACTGGGCACTATGGGAAAATTTATCCACCCCTAAACTGCACATCCCTGGACTGTGGGAGAAAACTGATGCAGTCACAGGGAGAATGTGTAAACTCCACACAAACAGCCGCTGAAATTGAACCTGGGTCTCTGATGCTGTGAGGCAGCAACACGAAGCCATTGAGCCACTGTAATGATTCCTCTTCTATGCTGTGGGGTGACCTGTTTGTTCACCTCCATCAGCCTGGTTCTCACTCACCCACCCAGGCAGGAAGCAAGGCCTGGACATAGAACATAGTACATTACAGCACAGTGCAGGCCCTTCGGCCCTCGATGTTGTGCCGACCTGTCATACCAATCTCAAGCCCATCTAACCTACACTATTCCATGTACGTCCATATGCTTGTCCAATGACGACTGAAATGTACCTAAAGTTGGCGAATCTACTACCGTTGCAGGCAAAGCATTCCATTCCCTTACTACTCTCTGAGTTCATTAATCTCAGGGCACATGGTCACGCACTGACCCATCAGTGACCCACTTGAGGATTCTCCCTGAAGCCAAGGGGTGCCACTGTCACCTGGAACAGAGCATCCTGGTAACTCCCTCCCTCCCTGACACCCTGCAATGTCCAGAGCCCTGACTTCAGTCTCTGAGGCTCTGAGCCAAGCTTACCGACAGCGCAGTCAGTTCCTGCAGTTACAGCGAACAGTAACTACAATACTTCATACAGAACCACCCCGCCCCCAGGCTCCTTTCCCCAAGTGCCTCTTGCGTCTGATTTTAACCCAGTTTCCACTGCATTCTGACACTTCTTCTCAAAGTAGACCAAATTGGCCAAATCATGAACAGACACATCAGTAGAAATGAGGAGGCCTGGGGCTACAGTGCAGGTACAAATCATGTTTAATAAAAGGGAAAGTAATACAACCATAGCATATTGAATTTCCTCAATTATTTTATCTCGAGGCATTCTATTTGGATACAGTAACATGATTCGATAAGTTGTTGTCACAGTGAGGAGTGAAAATCCCACTCCTCAATCCTCACAGCATTGGAAAAAATATTCTCCTGAGTCTGATTCTAGAATCGGATATGGAAATTGCTGGAGAAACTCAGCAGGCCTGGCAGCCCCAGTGGAGAGAGAAAAACACAGTTAACGTTTCGAATCTGACGCAGCTCATCTTCAGAACAGCTTGGGTCCTCAAGTCTCCTCGCTGGACTCAAAACATTAACTCTGTTTCTCTCTCCACAGATACTGCCAGGCCTGCTGAGTTTCTCCAGTTATTTCTGTTTCATTTTATTCATTTATAGGATGTGGGAGTAGCTGGCTAGGCAGCATTTATTGCCCATCCCTAATTGCCCAGAGGGCAGTTAAGAGTCAACCACATTGCTGTGGGTCTGGAGTCACATGTAGGCCAGACCAGGTAAGAATGGCAGTTTCATTGCCTGAAGGACATGATTTGTTTCAGATCTCCAGCATTGGCAGTTCTTTCAGATCCTCAAATGTCCTTCAATGAGGCCCAGCCGATTCTCGCACTCATCCCCACCCCCATGAATCAAATCAACCACTTACAACACTTTATTTGAATTGTAGCAGTCAACTAATTCATCCACCCAATCAGAGTGCACACCTCTGAGCACCCAAGCCAATCACAGACCATCATTGCCTGTTTCCGAGTTAGTTTTGGTGGAGAGGTACATGATTGGCCGATGGAGGAGTTGGGGTGGGCGATGAGGATAATCCCATGAATGCTGATTGGTCATATATTTTGGCTGCTCCAGTTGCCATTTCCTTCCTTATTGTAAATGGACACATCCTGCAAATTCCCAGACTGTTACCAATTCTCCAGGGATTTTACAGAAACGGAGAATGCTCCAGCAGTGAGGAGACCATTCAGCCCATTTCTGCTGTCCCATTTTCTAACCAACCTGTTCAGAGAAATTGTCAGGGATAACAAGGTGTAGAGCTGGATGAACACAGCAGGCCAAGCAGCATCTCAGGAGCAGGAAGGCTGATGTTTCGGGTCTGGACCCTTCTTATCTCAGATTCTCCAGCATCGGCAGTTCCTACTATCTCAGAGAAATTGTTATGTAGCTCTAGAGCAGGTGGGCCTTGAACCTGGGTCTCCTGGCTCAGAGTCAGTGGCACTATTGTGGTGCCACAAGAGACCCCAATGGTCCTGTTCTTCCTTCTGTTTAATACCCAAAAGTGGTATCATACACTATGCAGTGATATTCCCATCAAGCCTGCTCTCTCATCCAAAGAGATCATAGCCGACCTGATTATGAACATTCTTAACCACGCCAGATGTCCTTTCATCCTCTTGCCCATCTGCCCTTCTGCCCTCAACACCCCCTGGACACGCTGCATTGAACAGTTTTCAGGGTGAGAATTCCCAAGATCCACCTCGGAAACAGAGAAAAAACTGCTCCTTGTTTTTTGGACAGACCCTGATTTTTAAACATTGACTCCTTCGCTGAAGGAAGGAAAAGAATGAGTGGTGAATCTGAAGGAGCTGGTCAGGATCAACCCTGGATCGATTGGCCAAGGAACTGCTAACAGCTGATGGCCCAGCTCCCTCAGCAGACCGAAGCGGACCAAATATTAGTGTTTTCACAGGGTACGGGAGTTTTTGGGGTAGAGAGGCTTTCAGTATATTGGAGACAAGAGATGAGTCGATAATCTCAACCCTCAGGAAAAGAGAGGATCTGGGGATGGTGTGGGAAAGTAGAGCTGAAGTAGAGAACCAGCCATGATCTTATTGAACAGCATAGCAGCCCAACTCCAGCTCCTACTGCTTCCATCCTCAACATTAAAGTTACAGCTTCACCAGCCGATTGGATGATTCTTCCCTCCAAATAAGCCCCGGTTTGTAAAGATGTTATAATTAGTGAGGAATTTTGTTTCTTAATCTCTCAGTGAATTCTCTCCCTGGCTCCTACCATCAAAAGATTAACTGAGATGTTTATTGAGGAAACTCCAGGATACCACACCTGCAGTGGGGTGGGGTGAGATGGGGTGAGGTGGGGTGGGGGTGCATGACAGGCCCTGGTCGCTTCAGGATTCCTGGTCCAACACCGAGGACCCAGGAGTGTCTCACACCCTTTGACCTTTGACCAGATCCAAGGTCAGGGATGTGGGCTGTCCATTCACGATGAACCAGAGGGAGGGAGACAGGCTTGACCTGGTTCATTAACAGACATTCTGCAGCTAGCAGGCACGAAATGACAGAAAATTAGTTTAATTTTGTTCACTGGCTTGGCCAGCAGTTACTGACCCTCCCTAAACTGAGGGATGCCCTGGGACTCAAGGCAGGTCCCAGCTCAGGAGGATCCACAGCAACATTTAGCAGAACGTGCTCCTTGAAGTTTTCCCACAGCGAAGGGTTTAGTGCAACAGGAGAGGGGCGAGAGAAGGTGGGGGTGGTGGTCGGGGATGTGAGATAGAGTGAGAATGAGGGAGTGAACAAGAATGAGAGATGGAGAGATTGAAAGTAATAAAGAGAGTGACATTGCTGGAGGGAGTGTGTAGGTGAGAAGGTGGAAGGAGACAGTGTGAGAGAGGGAGAGAGAGCGTAGGGGAGGGTGAGTGAATCAGAGAGGAAGTGAGAGGGAGAGAGAGGGAAAGTGAGTGAGAGTGAGAATGAGAGAGGGAGATTTGGAGAGGGAGTGAGAGAGAGAGGGAAAGTGACTGAGAGAGTGAGAACGAGAGATGGAGATTTGGAGAGGGAGTGAGAGAAAGAGAGGGAAAGTGAGTGAGAGAATAAGAGGGGGAGATTTGGAGAGGTAGAGAGAGAGAAGAAAAGTGAGTGAGAATGAGAGAGGGAGATTTGGAGAGTGAGTGAGAGAATGAGAGTGGGAGATTTGGAGAGGGAGTGAAGGAGAGAGGGAAAGTGAGTGAGAATGAGAATGAGAGCGGGAGATTTGGAGAGGGAATGAGGGAGAGAGAGGGAAAGTGAGTGAGAGAAAGAGAGAGGGAGAATTAGACAGAGTGAGGGAGAGAGAGGGAAAGTGAGTGAGAGAATGAAAGGGGGAAATTTGGAGCGAGAGTGAGGGAGAGAGGGAAAGTGAGTGAGAATGAGAGAGGGAGATTTGGAGAGGGAGTGAGGGAGAGAAGGAAATTGAGTGAGAGAATGAGAGAGGGAGATTTGGAGACAGAGTGAGAGAGAGGGACAGTGAGTGAAAGAATGAGAGAGGGAGATTTGGAGAGAGAGTGAGGGAGAGGGAAAGTGAGTGAGAGAGGGAGATTTGGAGAGAGAGTGAGGGAGAGGGAAAGTGAGTGAGAGAATGAGAGGGGGAGATTTGGAGAGAGAGGGAAAGTGAGTGAGAGAATGAGAATGAGAGGGGGAGAATTGGAGAGAGAGTGAGGGAGTGAGAGGGAAAGTGAGTGAGAGAATGAGAGGGGGAGATTTGGAGAGGGAGTGAGGGAGAGAGAGGGAAAGTGAGGGAGAGAGTGAGAATGAGAGATGGAGATTTGGAGAGGGAGTGAGGGAAAGAGAGGGAAAGTGAGGGAGAGAGTGAGAATGAGAGATGGAGATTTGGAGAGGGAGTGAGGGAAAGAGAGGGAAAGTGAGTGAGACAATGAGAGGGGGAGAATTGGAGAGAGAGTGAGAGAGGGAGACGGAAAGTGAGTGAGAGAATGAGAGGGGGAGATTTAGAGAGGGAGAGGTGCCATACACTGGAGCTGGTAGCTGTCAGGCCTGCTGTGTCTCTGTTAGGTCAGCACACAGCTCCTGGTCTGCTTCCCGCGGCCCTTTTGGAGGATAGTCCTTGCTGCCTCCTCAAACACCTTGACCACACCCTCTCCCAGCAGTGCCGAGCACTCCACATACTTCACTGCCTTTATCTTACGGGCTAGCCTCGCCCCTTGTTGGTAACTGACCGGTGCCAGTTCATGTTTGAGCAGGTTCAGGATGGTGCTGGGGTCATGACGGAGATCCTTCTTAGTGCCCACCAACAGCACTGGCACATTGGGCTGATGATGTTTAACCTCTGGGTACCAGTCATTCCAGATATCGTGGAAGGAGCCGGGGTCGCCGATGGAGAAGCAGATGATAAAGATGTCAGTCTGGGGATAGTAGAACTGGCGGATGGACAGAAGATGTTCCTCTTGGGGCGCTGTGTCCCACAAGTTCAGAGTCACCATCCGCTGGTCCACAGTGATCTGGGTCGTGACTGCATCGAAGACGGTTGGCACACTGTCCCGGAGGAAGGCCCCGCTGGTGAGGCACACTATCAGCGAGGTCTTGCCCACCAGCTCATTCCCCAGCAACATCACTTTGATGGTCACCATTGTCCACAGTAGCTCCGCACCCAACCTACAACAAAATTCAACCAGCCATTAGTAAGGGAAAACAGGAGGCATCATTTCTCTAGCGCCTGTCCCAACCTTGGGATTATCATTCGTGGCTGGTGGAAATCCTCTCAAAGTGAACTTCCTGTCATAACGGAGGTGTCACAGACACATTGTGCAGAGCAGGATCCCACAAGCGGCCATCTGATAAGGGATTGACAGCCTGTGGAAGTGATGACTGATTGATGGAGAGTTATTGGTCAGGGAGAGCCTCCTGCTCAGAGCCAGGGACTGTCAGATCAGCCATGATCTCATTGAATGGGGGCGGGGGGGCGGGGGGCTCGATGGGCTGAATGATCCGCCCCAGCTCTTGTTTCATGTGCTTAGGTGTTTGGGTGTGATGATACAGGAAGCTGTCAATACTGAAGAGGCCTCAACCTAATACTTCAAAAAACACATTTGGAGCTGGAAATGTCCAACCAGCTCCTCACACCTGCTCACCATTCAATAAGATGGTTGCTGATCTGTTTGTGTTATGAATCCCACATTCCCACCTACTCTCCACTCTCCTTACCTAAACATGGTGGTGGACAATTAAACATCTCACTAGAGGAGGAGGCTCCACAAATATCCCCATCCTCAATGATGGAAGAGCCCAGCACATCGGTGCAAAAGATAAGGCTGAAGTATTCACAGCAACCTTCATCCAAAAGTGCCGAGTGGATGATCCATCTCAGCCTCCTCCCAGGCTCCCCAGCATCACAGATACCAGTCTTCAGCCAATTCGATTCACTCCACGTGACGGAGACACTGGATACTGTGAAGGCTATGGGCCCTGACAACATTCCAGCAATAATACTGAAGACTCGTGCTCCAGAACTTGCCGCTCCCCTAGCCAAGCTGTTCCAGTACAGTTACGACACTGGGATCTACCCGACAATGGCGAAAATTGCCCGGTATGTCCTGTACACAAAAAGCAGGACAAATCCAACCCGGCCAATTACCGCCCCATCAGCCTCCTCTCGATCATCAGTAACGTGGTAGAAGGTGTCAGTAACAGAGCTATCAAGCAGCACCTGCTCAGAAATAATCTGCTCAGTGACGCCCAGTTTGGGCTCTGCCAGGGCCACTCAGCTCCTGACCTCATTACAGCCTCGGTTCAAACATGGGCGCGAGATAAATTCCAGAGGGTGAGGTGAGAGTGATAGTCCTTGACGTCAAAGCTGCATTTGACCGAGTGTGGCATCAAGATGGGTATCAGGGAGCAAACTCTCCACTGGTTGGAGTCATACCTGGCACATAAGAAGACGGTTGTGGTTATTGGAGGTCAATCATCTCAGCTCCAGGACATCTCTGCAGGACTTCCTCAGGGTAGTGTCCTAGGCCCAACCATCTTCAGCTGCTTCATCAATGACCTTCCCTCCATCACAAGGTCAGAAATGGAGATGTTCACTGATGGTTACACAATGTTCAGAATCATTTGAGTCTCCTCAGATACTGAAACAGTCTGATATGAATTAACAAGGTGTAGAGCTGGATGAACACAGCAGGCCAAGCGGCATCAGAGGAGCAGGAAGCCTGACATTTCAGATCTGGAGAAGGGTCTAGGCCTAAAACGTCAGCTTTCCTGCTCCTCTGATGCTGCTTGGCCTGCTGTGCTCATCCAGCTCTATACCTTTTATTTCATATATATTTTATTCATAATTCATATCACAGACTGTTTCAGTATCTGAGGAGACTCAAATGATTCTGCTCTACACCTAGATCTAGCTGGACACCTTGTTATATCAGATTCTCCAGCATTGCCAGTTCCTACGATCCATGATATGAATTGTCTAGGTTATATATATTTTCAAAATCTTTAATTTTAAGTTCAGATTTTCTGTGTCTGAAGTTGATGATTAATTTGTAATGATTTCTGTGGCCTACAGTTGCCTGTCTTCTGCTCCTATCCCTTCCTGAGCAGGATTATATTTGCTACATCCTGAATCTAGAGAATTTGGAAAACTAACACCAATCCAACATCACCAACTACTTTTAAACCCCCAGAATAGAGTCCATCTGAACCTGGAGACTTGTCAGCTCACAGCACCTACTGTTTATTCAGCCCACTTCCCTTATGATGGTAATTTCACAGGGTCCTCTCCTACACTGCCCCCCCACCCCCCACCTCCAGGCTCATCACTATCACAGTAATGTTTTCTGTATCCTCCATAACGAAGACAGAAGCAAAATAGTTGCTCATTTTATTCACTACTTCCTTTCGATGTACTATTACATCTTGTTCTCACTCTCTAGGGGATAATACGCATTACTTATTCCTTTCCCTTTTAAATACCTGTCGGAACTCTTCCTATCCATTTTGACATTCTGAGCTAGCTTTCTCTCATACTCCAGCCTCTTCCTCCTCACTAAGCTTTTCGTCATTCCCTGCTATTCTTTACATTCTGACCAATTCTCTGACCTGATACATCTTTATGCTGTTATGTGTTTTTTTCCTTAAGTTTGATGCTTTCCTTGACTTCTTTATATAAGATTGTGGGTCCTCCCTTTAGAATGGAAATATATTAATTCTGGGTATTTAGCAATTATCTGCCACTGGCTCTATTGATCTATCCTCCAGCTTTCATGCTACATCATTGCTCTTATTCAAGTTTAAAACACTCGGTTTATACAATGTTTCTCTCTTTTAACTTGAACATAATTTTACAAATATTTTCTGAATCAATAATAATATGGCCATCGTTACCTAGAGGTGTTTTTACTCTGAGGACCCTAATAGAGCCATAGCCATGGAATTTTTGAGGTGTATAGCACAGAAAAAGACCCTTTGGCCCATCAGAATCTGTGTTTGCGCCCCCCCCCCCCCCACTCCGGCCGAACTACCCCCACCTATTCTAGTCCCATTTTCAAATGTCACTATCTGCTCCAGGGCAGATTTATCAGAACTCGCCATGCCACGTCCAATTTAACCTGCTCTCTGGTTGGCTTTGAGAAAGCACTTTGAAAACATTCTGTAAGGTTCCTCTCGGAGCTGTTGCTGCCAGTTGGATTAGATGTAGATTAGAGTCACTCAGGATAGTTGCCAGGCCTGAATCACAGCCGCCAATGTTCTGATTGTTACACCTTGTCCCATTGTGTGGTTACTGCTGGGGGCCTGTTTCCCATACTGTTCCTCCTCACCACCCAGACTGATCCTACAGCCTGATCTCCTGAGCCAAGGCCATCGCTAACTATTACATCAACAACATCTTTGATTAACAGTGGACTCTCTCCTCCTCCCCCAATATTTATCTAGCTTGCTATTTCTCTCGAATGTAATATACCCCTCAATGACCACACCCTAATTCTCATTATTAGGTGGTCAAGGCCATATAAAGGCTGTCAGATTATATTTATTTACAGAGATAATGGGAACTGCAGATGCTGGAGAATTCCAAGATAATAAAATGTGAGGCTGGATGAACACAGCAGGCCAAGCAGCATCTCAGGAGCACAAAAGCTGACGTTTCGGGCCTAGACCCTTCATCAGAGAGAGAGCTGATCTCTCTGATGAAGGGTCTAGGCCCGAAACGTCAGCTTTTGTGCTCCTGAGATGCTGCTTGGCCTGCTGTGTTCATCCAGCCTCACATTTTATTATATTTATTTACATCAGTTTACATGATCAATTTGTCTATTTGGTTGTCAGATACAGAACCTTTAGTTTTGTCTTTTTGTTACCTTTGTAACATCTTGTCCTGACAGTTAGTATATTTTTATGTTTACTAGTAGTTGCTGGTATTTCAGAACATGTGCGTACAGCTGAAAAAAGGCAAATTTCATCAAAACTTTGTCTTGTTCTCTTCAGGACAATTCACAAGAATACAAATTCAAAGGGAAACCAACATTGATGCTGCATGGGAGGAGAGTGGAAAGTTGACTGAGGCAATGCCATGGAGAATGCTCCCGTTAATACTGATTGACAGTTAACAGGCAGGCTTTGTTTAAACTTTAAACCAGCAAACTGACTCTGATTGGTCAGGACATTGACCTGAGAAAGTACGTTACCTAAAATAGTCTGTAAAATATTCTTGTGAAATCTTCTGAGTGTAAAGTGAAAAGCTTCAACAAAAATATCCTTTTTCAGCAACTTTTAAAAATTTATTCTGTCCGTTCTTCCTTCCATTCTGTGACCTTAATTGCCTAACTGATGATTTCTTGCCTCTCCTGACTGATGGAATCCAGTTTAAAGCCCACTCCCCCAGTTGTATTGTGCCACAGTGCCACGCTCAGTTACCTCGGCAGCCCTCCCCCTCATTTTCTCACAAATCTGATCAGCACGGGCGGCTGCACTCCTGCTCCCTTCCCTGCCTCAGTCAGAGCCACATCCTGCCATCCCTGACCATTAATCAAATCATCAGAACCTCTCATTGTATCATTGAGTGTGGAAGGATCCTGCTTGAGAAATATCTGACATTTAACCTAATCCCATTTATCCACACTTGGCCCAGGGCCTTGAATGTTATAAAGTGCCAAGTTCTCATCCAGGGATTTTGTAAAGGATGAGAAGCAATTCGCCTCTACCACCCTCCCAGGCAGCACAGTCCAGACCGTCACCACCCTTGCATCCCTCCCCCTCCAAACCTCCTGCCCCTCACCTTGAACCCACGTGCCCTTCGACTGAAGGGGAGAGCTGCTTCTTATCTGCTCTATCCTTGCTCCTTCTCATCTGGCACATGATCTTTGAAGATTGTGAATGGACTGGCACCAAGTTCATGGATGATACCAGAACAAAGTGGGAAGGTGAGTGTTGAGGATGAGACAAAGAATCTGCAGAGGGATACGGACAGGTGAAGAAAGTGAGCAAAAACCTGATGGCTGGGGAGATGTGAGATCATGCACTTTGGCAGGAAGAATAGAGGAGCTGAATATTATTGAAATGATGAAAGGATGCAGAAAGCTGCAGCACTGAGGAGTTTGAGAATCCTTGTGTATTAATCTCAAAAAGCTAGCATCCACATTCAGAAGGGAAGGCAAATGGAATGTCAGGCTTCATTTCAAAGGGAAGGGAATGGAGTGTAAAAGTCAGGAAGGTTTTGCTAGAACTACACAAGGCACTTATCAGACCACAGCTGGGATACTGCGAACAGTTTCAGGCCCTTTATCTGAGGAAAGATGTACTGGCATTGAAGGTAGTTGAGAGAAGATTCCAGGGATGAAGGGAATGTCTTATGAGGAGCTTGGGCCTGTACAGTTTGGAATATAGAAGAGTAGGAGGCGGTTTTATTCTTAGGGGATCTGACAGGGTAGATGCGGAAATGTTGTTTCGGCTTGTGCGAGATGGACCAAAGGGAGTAATCTCAGAAAAAGGGCCATGCATTTAAAACAGAGATGAGGAGGACTTCCTTCTCTGACAGGGTAGTGAGTCTGTGGAAAGCTTCACCTCACAGGGCTGCGGAGTAAGTATATTCTACTAAGTCTATAGCAGGCAGATTTTTAATCAGGAAGGGAACCAAAGATTCTGGGGAAAGGGCAGGAAAGTGGATTAAGGATAATTAGAGCAGCCACAATCACGCTAAGGCGTCCTGGATGTGATTACCTCCTGGAACAAAGTGTCAAGGTTGGTCCGTCCCTGATGAGCCACAGAGTGTACAGCTCACTGACCCTTAGTGAGCATTGCAGAGACCACGCGGACGCACAGACAGACAGGCGGATGGACAGACAGACAGGCGGATGGACAGACAGACACATGGATGGACAGACAGACAGATGGATGGACAGACGGACAGACAGACTGACAGATGGACGGACAGACAGACGGGCAGACAGATGGATGGACAGACAGACTGACTGATGGACAGACAGACGGACGGACAGACAGATGAACGGAGAGACAGACAGATGGACGGACGGACTGATGGACGGACAGACAGATGGACGGATAAACTGATGGATGGACAGACTGACAGATGGACGGACAGACAGACGGACGGACAGACAGACGGACGGACAGACAGACTGACTGATGGACGGACAGACAGACTGACTGATGGACAGACAGACGGACGGACAGACAGACGGACGGACAGACAGACTGATGGACAGACAGACAGACTGATGGATAGACAGACAGACAGACTGATGGATGGATTGATTGTCTGGCTCAGCAGCAGAGTCTAGAATTTCCCACATCCTGATGCACAACACATTACCTGCCAAATTTACTGTGTGCTAATTAACTGTTTTCATTTAACTAACATAATTTACTCCTACACTTCAGAATAAGCATCATTGCTGCCAATGTATTTTACAAATATGATTCAAATCTTACAGTTATTCAGTAGAAACCTGAAACATGATCCATAAAAAGGTAAAAACCTCATCACCAAATGCTTACAACTTTTCCACAGCCTCACACATCTGATTGCTTCTCACAAAAATGAACTCGCTGTCACTCCTTTGGATAGTTTTAATCCTTAATATTTGAATTCAAACAACTCTGACAGCGCAGGGCTCCCTCAGTACTGACCCTCCGACAGTGCGGCGCTCCCTCAGCACTGACCCTCCGACAGTGCGGCGCTCCCTCAGCACTGACCCTCCGACAGTGCCCACTCCCTCAGCACTGACCCTCTGACAGTGCGGCACTCCCTCAGCACTGACGCTCTGACAGTGCGGCGCTCCCTCAGCACTGACCCTCCGACAGTGCCCACTCCCTCAGCACTGACCCTCCAACAGTGCGGCGCTCCCTCAGCACTGACCCTCCGACAGTGCGGCGCTCCCTCAGCACTGACCCTCCGACAGTGCCCACTCCTTCAGCACTGACCCTCCGACAGTGCGGCACTCCCTCAGCACTGACCCTCCGACAGTGCCCACTCCCTCAGCACTGACCCTCCGACAGTGCGGCGCTCCCTCAGCACTGACCCTCTGACAGTGCGGCGCTCCCTCAGCACTGACCCTCTGACAGTGCGGCGCTCCCTCAGCACTGACCCTCCGACAGTGCCCACTCCTTCAGCACTGACCCTCTGACAGTGCGGCGCTCCCTCAGCACTGACCCTCCGACAGTGCCCACTCCCTCAGCACTGACCCTCCAACAGTGCGGCGCTCCCTCAGCACTGACCCTCCGACAGTGTGGCGCTCCCTCAGCACTGACCCTCCGACAGTGCCCACTCCTTCAGCACTGACCCTCCGACAGTGCGGCACTCCCTCAGCACTGACCCTCCGACAGTGCCCACTCCCTCAGCACTGACCCTCCGACAGTGCGGCGCTCCCTCAGCACTGACCCTCTGACAGTGCGGCGCTCCCTCAGCACTGACCCTCTGACAGTGCGGCGCTCCCTCAGCACTGACCCTCCGACAGTGCCCACTCCTTCAGCACTGACCCTCCGACAGTGCGGCACTCCCTCAGCACTGACCCTCCGACAGTGCCCACTCCCTCAGCACTGACCCTCCGACAGTGCGGCGCTCCCTCAGCACTGACCCTCTGACAGTGCGGCACTCCCTAGGTGCTACAATGGGAGTTGGGTCTCTGGGGTTTGAGTTGGAACCAGGAAATGCTGACTGAAGGCAGTGAATATTTGAAACTGCAGACAGCTTCATGCTGAAGATATCAAGAATGTGGTATCTGTGTTGTTTTTTAATTTATCAGAATCTGTACAGACACATTTTAATTAACACCTTCAATTGCTCTGTTTTATTATTAAGAACGTATTCACACTTCGCATTTTTCTGCTCAGCCAATCCTTTGCGTACTCCCCAGACCAATGCATTAACCAATCAGAGTTGTCCTCAAGGAGCCATTCAGCCATCCAGGTCTACAGCACGGAAAGGGGCCCTTCAGCCCATCGGGCCTGTGATAGTCAGAACAGCCACCTGACTAATCTCAGGTTTTGGCCCATTGCCTTGTCAGCCCAGACATAGAACATAGAACATAGAACATTACAGCACAGTACAGGCCCTTCAGCCTTTGATGTTGTGCCGACCTGTCATACCGATCTCAAGCCCATCTAACCTACACTATTCCATCTACATCCATATGCTTGTCCAATGACGACTTAAATGTACCTAAAGTTGGCGAATCTACTACCATTGCAGGCAAAGCGTTCCATTCCCTTACTACTCTCTGAGTCAAGAAACTACCTCTGACATCTGTCCTACATCTTTCACCCCTCAATTTAAAGCTATACCCCCTCCTGCTCGCCGTCACCATCCTAGGAAAAAGGCTCTCCCTATCCACCCTATCTAACCCTCTGACTATTTTATATGTTTCAATTAAGTCACCTCTCAACCTTCTTCTCTCTAATGAAAACAGCCTCAAGTCCCTCAGCCTTTCCTCGTAAGACCTTCCCTCCATACCAGGCAACATCCTAGTAAATCTCCTCTGCACCCTTCCCAAAGCTTCCACATCCTTCTTATAATGCGGTGACCAGAACTGTACACAATACTCCAAGTGCGGCCGCACCAGAGTTTTGTACAGCTGCAGCATAACCTCTTGGTTCCAGAACTCGATCCCTCTATTAATAAAAGCCAAAACACTGTATGCCTTCTTAACAGCCCTGCACAGCACAGTACAGTCCCTTCAGCCCACCATGTTGTGCCGTGGAATAATCCGAATCCAAAAATAAATTAACCTAACCTACATTCCCCTCAATTCACTGCTGTCCATGTGCATGTCCAGCAGTTCCTTAAATGTCACTAATGACTCCGTTTCCACGACTACCAGTGGTAAACTATTCCATGCGTTCACAACTCTCTGGGTGAAGAACCTCCCTCTGACGTCTCCTCTGTACCTTCCTCCTAACACCTTAAAACTACAACATTTCTTCAGCCAGAGAGTGGTGGGCTTGTGGAATTCATTGCCACGGAGTACAGTGGAGGCCGGGACGTTGGATGCCTTCAAGGCAGAGATTGACAAATTCTTGACCTCAGAAGGAATCAAGGGCTACGGGGAGAGTGCAGGGAAGTGGAGTTGAAATGCCCATCAGCCATGATTTAAATGGCGGAGTGGACTTGATGGGCCGAATGGCCTTACTTCCACTCGTATGTCGTATGGTCTTATGATCTTATGACCCCTCGTGGCAGTCAGTCCTGCCCTGGGGAAAAGTCTCTGGCTATCGACTCTATCCATGCCTCTCATTACCCTGTACACCTCGATCAGGTCACCTCTCTTCCTCCTTCTCTCCAATGAGAAAAGTCCGAGCTCAGTCAACCTCTCCTCGTAAGACAAGCCCTCCAGTCCAGGCAGCATCCTGGTAAACCTCCTTTGCACCCTCTCCAAAGCCTCCACATCTTTCCTATAATAAGGCGACCAGAACTTCGCATTTATCCAGAACTGGGGGCGGCACGGTGGCTCAGTGGTTAGCACTGCAGCCTCACAGCGCCAGGGACCCGGGTTCAATTCCAGCCTCGGGTGACTGTCTGTGTGGAGTTTGCACATTCTCCCTGTGTCTGCGAGGGTTTCCTCCGGGCGCTCCAGTTTCCTCCCACAGTCCAAAGATGTGCAGGCTAGGTGGATTGGCCGTGGTAAATTGTCTGTAGTGTTCAGGGGTGTGTGGGTTATAGGGGGATGGGTCTGGGTTGGATGCTTTTCAGGGCGGTGTGGGCTTGCTGGGCCGAAGGGCCTGTTACCACACTGTAGAGAATCTAATAAAAATTCCAAGTGTAGTCTCACTAGGATTTTGTAGAGCTGCAGCATAACCTCGCAGCTCTTAAACTCGATCCCCCTGTTAATGAAAGCCAAAACACCATATGCTTTCTTAACAACCTTATCCACTTGGGTGGAAACTTTGAGCGAGCTATGCACTTGAACTCCAAGATCCTGCTGTTCCTCCACACTGCCGAGAATCCTGCCTTTAATCCGACATTCAGCATTTAAGTTTGACCTTCCAAAATGCATCACTTTGCATTTATCCAGGTTGAACTCCATCTGCCATTTCTCAGCCCAGCTCTGCATTCTGTCAATGTCTCGCTGAAGCCTGCAATAGCCCTCGATACTGTCAATGGCACCTCCAACCTTTGTGTCATCAGCAAACATACTAACCCACCCCTCAACCTCCTCATCCAAGTCATTTATAAAAACTACAAAGAGCAGAGGCCCAAGAACAGAGCCCTGCGGGACACCACTCAGCACTGACCTCCAGGCAGAATACTTCCCATCTACAACCACTCTGTGACTCCCGTCAGCCAACCAATTCTGAATCCAGACAGCCAAATCACCCTGAATCCCATACCTCCTGACTTTATGAATGAGCCTGCCGTGGGGAACCTTATCAAATGCCTTGCTGAAGTCCACGTACACCACATCCACTGCTCAACCCTCGTCAACCTGTCTCGTGACCTCCTCAAAGAACTCAATAAGATTTGTAAGGCATGACCTGCACCCCTCAAAGCCATGCTGACTCCCTTTAATCACGCTATGCTTTTCCAAATAGTCATAAATCCTATCCCTCAGAATTCTTTCCAAAACCTTGCTGACCACAGACGTAAGACTGACTGGTCTGTAATTTCCAGGGATTTCCCTATTTCCTTTCTTGAAAAGAGGAACAACATTTGCCTCCCTCCAATCTTCCGGTATGACTCCCATGGAGAGTGAGGAAGCAAAGATCTTTGCCAGCGGCTTAGAAACCTCCTTTCTCACTTCCCAGAGCAACCGAGGATAAATCTGGTCTGGCCCTGGGGACTTATCAATCTTAATGTTTGCCAAACTAGTGCACCATCACTAGTGCACATCTAAATATTTCTTAAATGCCCCCCACTACGTCTCTAGTGATCAGAGTCCATTCGCCAACCAATCAGCATTCTCCTCTCATGCAGCAGAAACTGTCACTCCCCTTTCAGTTTTGGCATTTTTCAGGTGTGTCCTGGTGCTTGAGGGATGCACAGTTTCGATCATATGCCTGTTTGACTGCAACACTCAGTGTTTATTAGGAAACATTCCTGGGATTTGGGTGCTTCAGGGCATTTATTGGGCATCCTTAATCATCCTTGGAAAATTCCAGTATCTGTCCAGTTGTGACACAGGAGTTTGGGCAGTTCGTAATTGAGCATAAGGCAATGACCATACATTGACCAGGGTTTGCTTCAGTCTTCCCAGTGGAGAACGCAGTAACATCCTCAAAATAAACCAGGGAATGGGAGGGAGAACTTGAGAAAATGAAAATCACAAGGGAATTGGCGCTGAGAGAACTGTGAGAGCAGCAGTGACCAGTCTCCACATTCTGGTTGACTTCATTTTCTGTGTTTTAAAAGAAGCGGTGGGTGAGAAATCTGACGCTAATTAACTTAATTTTATAAAATACCCTTGGGTCAAGGAAGGTTCTATTCGAATGAAATATTACAAATAGACCAATTTCATTACATAGAACATAGAAAAATACAGCACAGTACAGGCCCTTTGGCCCACCATGTTGTGCCGTGGAATAATCCGAATCCAAAAATAAAATAACCTAAACTACATTCCCCTCAATTCACTGCTGTCCATGTGCGTGTCCAGCAGTCGCTTAAATGTCACTAATGGCTCTGCTTCCACGACTACCACTGGTAAACTATTCCATGTGCTCACAACTCTCTGGGTGAAGAACCTCCCTCTGACATCTCCTCTATACCTTCCTCCTAACACCTTAAAACTGTGACCCCTCGTGGCAGTCAATCCTGCCCTGGAGAAAAGTCTCATTACAATGGGAAGGAAGGGGCAAACAGGAAACTGCAGGCATCAGAAAACATCAGGATCAAGAAAATTTTCAAAGCTGTTATTAACAACATTATCACAGGCCTCTTGGATTATTTCAAAATCACCAGGGTGAACCAACACGGTTTCGTTAAAAGGAAGCTGTTTAACTAATTCATTGGAGATATTTGAAGAATTAACTTGTGCTTTAGATAGAGGGAAGCAATGGATGTATTGTATTTAGATTTAGAGTCACAAAGTCTCAGAGTCATACAGCACAAAAACAGACACTTCGGTCCAACCAGTCCATGCTGGCCACAATCCCAAACTAAACCAGTCCCACGTGCCTGTTCCTGGCCCATGTCCCTCCAAACATTTCCTATCCATTACTTATCCTTTTAGATGTTGTAACTGTAACTGCATCCACCACTTCCTCTGGCAGTTCATTCCACATGTGATCCACCCTCTGTGTAAAATAATTTCCCCCATGCCTTTTTTTAATCTTTCTCCTCTCATCTTAGAAATATATCCCCTAGTCATGGATTTCCCCACCCTATGGGAAAGACATTTGTGATTCACCTTATCCAAACTCCTCATGATTTTATAAACCTCTATAAGCTCCCCCCTCAACCTCCTACAATCCAGTGAAAAATGTCCCAGCCTATCCAGCCTCCCCTTATAGCTCAAACTTTCCAAGTCTGATACCATCTGGAATCCAGAAGGTGTTTCAGAAGGTTCCACATCACAGATTACTGCTGAAAATGGAAGCTGCTGGATCAGGGAGTAACATTGACATGGATAGATAATTGACTGGTTAACGAGTAAAGATAAATTCACCAGAGTCCCGTTAGGGAGAGAGAGGGGGCCGGTATGAGTTTAACCTGAGGGTCACCACACCTCAGGCAATGGGAGAGGTTGAGAAAGTGGGATTGTCATGGTAACTTAAGTGTAGGAATGGGACCCGCACTGTTGGCATCACTCACCAACCACTGAGCGATCTGAGCTAACCAGGTCCTGTAAGTGTAAATGAGGAATTTTCTGGTTGATAAGTATAAATGAAGCAATGAGTGGTAGGGTTTAATACTAGGGCCTCTCTTCATCTCTGAAATGTTCCATCCCAGGCTGTGCCCTGGTGAATCACCTCTGTACCCTCTCCAATGCAATCCCATCCTTCTGATAGTGAGGCGACCAGAACTTCACACAGTACTCCAGCTGTGGCCTAACCTGAAGTCGTGTACAGCTCCAACATCACCTCCCTGCTGCTATGATCTATGCTTCAACTGAAAAAGGCAAGTTTCCAGTCCGTCTTTTTAACCCCCCCACCTCCCCATTAACCCTGCCCTGCCACCCTCAGGGATTGATGGACAAACACCCCAAGAACTCTCAGTGTCCCCGAGCTTCTCAGTGCCCAACCATTACTTTGAGTGTGTTAATGAGCGTAAGCATGTGTTTGAGTGTTTATGTGCTTCCAATTCAGTATTTTCCATGTTCCGGATCACAGAGACTTAATGTGAGAAACACATTCACTCACTCCCCCCACTCATACTGGATCTTTTCCCAATTCCTCTCAATCTGTGACCTTCCTGCCCTGGGAGCAGTTTCGCCTGAATTACTCCATCAAGACCCCTTCCTGGTTTTTACCCTCTCGATTAAATCTCCCTCTGCATTGAAGAGGCCAATCCCAGCACCTCCAAACCCTCTACATTGCCCAGAGCCCCATAACCCAGGTCCCAGTGACCTTTTATTTATTCATTAATACTTTGAGGGTGCTACTGGCTGGGCAGCATTTATTGCCCACCCCTAATTGCCCAGAGGGCAGATCAGAGTCAACCACATTGCTGTGGGCCTGGAGTCACATGTAGACCAGACCAGGTAAGGATGGCAGTTTCCTTCCCTAAAGGACATTTGTGAGCCAGGTGGGTTTTATTCTGACAATTGACAATGGATTCAAGGTCATCTTAGCTTCTTAATTCTAGATATTTTATTGATTTCAAATTCCACGATATGTTGTGTTGGGATTCAAACCTGGGACCCAGGGACAGTACCTGGGTCTCTGGATAAACAGTCCAGTGATAATACTACTAGGACGTTGCCTCCCCCTTTCTCTCAGTTCAAAGCCTATCGCCAGATTTCAACTCCTAGACTCCAGCATGAAACAGTCCAGGCACAGTGACCCCCCAACCCAAGTCCACCCTCGTCACCCCCCACACCCACACACACACAGCCACCCACACCCACGCACACAACCACACACAACCACATACACACACACACACAGAGCCACCCAAACCCACACCCAACCACACATACACACACAGACACACACACACAGCCACCCACACCCACACCCAACCACACATACACACACACACACACAAAGCCACCCACACCCACACACACACCCACACACAACCACATACACACACACACACACACACACACAGCCACCCACACACATACACACACACACACACATGCACACACAGCCACCCACACCCACACACACACCCACACACAACCACATACACACACACACACACACACACATACACACACAGCCACCCATACCCACACTCAACCACACATACACACACAGACACACACACAGCCACCCACACACACACACACACACAACATACACATACACACGCACACACACACACAAACACACACACACACAGACACATGCACATACGCAGATACAGACACACACATACCCACACACTCACAGAGACATACACACACACCCACACACTCACAGAGACATACACACACACCCACACCCACATGCACACACACATACAATCACTCACACACATACACACACCAACGCCCACACCCACGCATACACTCACCATACCCACACACAAACACACACACACACACAGACACACACACACACACACACACACACACACACACACACTCACACACACAGATACACACACACACACAGACACACTCACACACACAAATATTGAATCTATGAGCAGGTGTAGGCCATTTGGCCCTTTGAGCCTATCTCACCAGTGTAGATGGTCACGGCTGATCCCCTTTCTAGATGTCACATTCTCACTTTCTCCCTCAATGACTGTGAAATAGAAAACAGTATCTTCCACTTTCTTGTATCAGATATAATGGGAACTGCAGATGCTGGAGAATCCAAGATAACAAAGTGTGGAGCTGGATGAACACAGCAGGCCAAGCAGCATCATACCAGGTAAGGATGAGAACCAGAGAACTGATGAAGGGTCTTGGCCCGAAGCGTCAGCTTTTGTGCTCCTGAGATGCTGCTTGGCCTGCTGTGTTCATCCAGCTCTACACTTTGATATCTTCCACTTTCTTGAATTTATTTAGTGGTTTGGCCTATGCACCTTTGGTGGTAGGAAACTCTATAGGTTCACACAAGAACAGAAATTGCAGGAAATGTTCAGCAGGTCTGGCATCATCTGTGGAGAGAAATCAGAGTGAACATTTCTGGTCTGGTGAGACCCTTCCTTAGTTCTGGTCTTGAAATGTTAACTCTGCTTTCTTTCCTTCGCCACCACTCCCCAAACCCCCTCCCCATGTTTTATCCTCACCTTGTCTTCTTTGAGTCTATTAGGACCCGAGGGCACAGCTTTAGAGTAAAGGAAAGACCTTTTAGAACGGAGATAAGGAGGAACTTCTTCAGCCAGAGAGTGGTGAATCTATGGAATTCGCTGCCACAGAAGGCTGCGGGGGCCAGGTCATTGAGTATATTTAAGACAGAGAGAGATAGGTTCCTGATTGTCAAGGGGATCAAGGGTCACAGGGAGAAAGCAGGAGAATGGGATTGAGAAACCTATCAGCCATGATTGAATGGCAGAGCAGACACGATGGGCCGAATGGCCTAATTTCAGCTCCTATGTCTTTTGGTTTTATGTAGTTAACAACCCTCTACCATGTTAATATACTGACCCCAACATCATGGCCTGTTATCTTGTTAAGTTGCTCATATGTGTTGCCTTATCAAATATCTTCTGAAAATGTCTTCTCATAGTTCCCTTTCATTTATGCTGGACCCTCATTTCAGAGCCATCTTCGTCACTCTCCACCTTACTCAAAAATTCTATCATTTTATGGTTGCCCTTCCTCACTTTACTCTGCGCAACATTAGAGTTAATTAATCCTTTCTCACTGTAGAGTACTCAGGTGAGAATAACCTGTTCTCTGGTTGGCTCCTCAACATATTGGTCTAGAAGAATCAGCACATTCACAGTCCAGAAAATCCTTTTCCACTATACAATAGCTGGTTTGGTTTGAACAATCTATATGCGAATTAAAGTTGCTCATGATTATAGTTGCCCTCTTATTGCACGCATCTCAGAATCCTTGTTTAATGCCTTCCCATATATCTCCAGTACTGTTTGGGGGCCTATAGTCAATATCTACTGACATTTTCTGTCTGTAATAACTGCACAGAGGCTGGTATCCTGTCACCAAGTCTCACTTCACTTCCTCAGGGAGGCAATGGCCTAGTGGTAATTTCGCAGGACTGTTAATGCAGAGACCCAGATAATGTTCTGGGGACTCAGGTTCGAATCCTGCCACAGCAGATGGAATTTCAATTCAATAAAATATCTGAAATTAAGGATCTAATGACGACTGTGAATCCATTTCTGATTATCTGGAAAAACCCATCTGGTTCACTAATGTCCTTTAGGGAGGGAAACTGCCATCCTTAACTGGTCTGGCCTGCATGTGACTCCAGACCCACAGTAATGTGGTTGACTCTGAACTGCCCTCTAGGCAGTCTGGGCAATAAATGCTGCCCAGCCAGTGACACCCTCATCCGTGAATGAGTAAAACAAACCTTGCCCATAGTACACTAGCTTGGACTCAGTCCCTGAAGTCCAGAAATTCTGCATCTCCTGTTTATATCAGTCAGCCAGGGCTCCCTGGTTGACTCAGGTTAACAATCCTAATCAAGGATGCATGATCAATGAGATCTACCTGCTTCCAATCAGTACACTGCCCCTTATCTCCTAACATAGATTCTATATCATATTTTTCAAAGGCAATGTCGTCCCCCACTGTTACATTGATTTATTCCTTCACCAAAAACACAACTCCATCTCCATTTCCTATTTCTCTGCCCTTTCTAAATAACGAATACTCCTGGACGTTGAGTTCCGATCCTTGGTCACCCTGCAGCCACGCCTCCATAACCTTTTGTATCTATCTGCATGACTAATCTATCAACCTTATTGTGAATACACCATGCCTTAAGACCCAAAGCATTTAGACTTGGTTTTTTAACCTTGTGAGTCATCACAGCTTTATTTCACATGATGGACCCATTAATTCTGACCATTGCTCTTCCTGCCTCCCAAATTTGCTTCTTACCATTCTGTTTTTAGTTTCAATCCTTGTTTCTCCCTTCTCTGGCCAAATTTGTAGATGACACTAAATTAAGTTGCAATGAAGAAATAAGGAATTTACAAATGGATACAGATAGGTTGAGTGAATGGGCTAAAATTTGGCTGATGAAGTTTAACATGGATAAATGTGAGATGTTCAGTGTAGAGGGATCTGAGAGTCCTTGTGTTTCAATCATACAGGACACTGGATTGGCACATACAGCTGGTAATAAGGAAGGCAAATGGAATTATAGCATATTGCTGAAGAAATAGTGTATAAAATATAGGGAAGAGATGCTGCAAATGTATAATGCAATAAGACTGCATCTGGAGTATTACGTATAATTTTAGTCCTCTTAAGGAGGTATGTAGTTGGATTGCAGGCAGTTCAGAGAAGGTTCACTACACAGATTGCAGAGATGAGGGATTCTTCTTATGAAGGGAAATTTAGAAGAGCGGGAGGAGATCTAATTGGCATCTATAAGATGCTAAAGGGGATTGACAAAGTAGCTGTTCCCTCGTGTGGGGGCAATTTTGGAATGATAAGAGATAGCAAATTTGAAACAGAGATGAGGAGAAATTACTCCTCTCATAGGGTCATCAATCTGTGAGATTCACTCTCCCAGAGGTGGTAGATGGAACATTGAGTACATTTGAGGAGAAGATAGACACATACTTAATTAGTGGTTGGTTGAAGAGTTATGGAGATGGGGCAGGAAAGTGGAGTTGAGGCTGAGATGAGATCAGCCACAATTGTATCAAAGGGTGGAGCAGGCTTGAGGGGCTGAATGGCCTATGTTTGCTCCTAGTTCCTACATTGACATTCTCTCTGCTCGGGTTCACACCCCCCTCCCAGATGGCACAATTAATAACCCCTGCAGACCCCCGACCACACAGTCAACTCCCACGCCGTCAACACAGACCCACTCAACAACACACACTCACACACACACACACTCACTCACACATTCACACACACACTCACTCACACTCACACACACACTCACTCACACACACACACTCACTCACACACACACACACACTCACTCACACTCACACATGCTCACTCACACACACACACGCTCACGTGCACACACACACACTCTCTTGCACACACACACGCGTGCTCACATGCACACGCTGTCACACGCACACACGCTCACACGCACACGCTCTCTCACACACACACACACACACACACGCGCGCTCACACATGCGCACAGACACACGCTCTCACATGCACACACGCACACGCTCTCACACACGCGCTCACATGCGCGCACACACGCTCACACGCACACGCTCACACGCACACACATGCTCACATGCACACACACACATGCTCATACTCACAGAGGGAGAGTCCTAGAGCTGTACAGCATGGACACAGATCTTCAGTCTAACTCGTCCATGCCAACCAGATATCCTAAATTAATCTAGTCCCATTTGCCAGCCTGTGGCCCATATCCCTCTTAAACCCTTCCTTTTCATGTACTCAGATTCCCTTTTAAATGCTGTAACTGTACCAGCCCCCACCACTTCCTCCAGCAGCTCATTCCATACACACCACCTTCTGTGTGAAAAAGTTGCCCCTCAGGTCCCTTTTAAATCTTTCCCCTCTCACCTTAAACCTACACCCCTCTGGGGTTTCACTGACCGGGCAGCATTTATTGCCCATCCTTGAAGGCCTCGAGGGTAGTTCAGAGTCAACCACGTTGCTGTGGGTCTGGAGTCACATGTAGGCCAGACCAGGTAGGGATGACAGTTTCCTTCCCTAAAGGGCATTAGTGAGCCAGAAGGGTTTTTCTGACAATCAACAGTGGATTCATTGTGATCATTAGATTCTTAATTTCAGATATTTTATTGAATTAAAATTCCACTATCTGTCATGGCAGAATTCAAACCCAGGTCCCCAGAACATTGTCTCGGCCTCTGGATTAACAGTCCAGTGGCGATATCACTAGGCCATTGCCTCCCCAATGAAATAAACGGTGACTTGGTGACAGGATACCAGCCTCTGTGCAGTTATTACAGACAGAAAATGTTAGCTTTGGACTCCCCCACCCTGAGGAAAAGACTCAATCCATGCCGCCCACGATTTTATAAATCTCTATTAGGTCACCCCTCAGCCTCCGATTCTCCAGGGAAAATAGCCCCAGCCTATTGAGCCTTTCCCTATAGCTCAAGCCTGGCAACATCCTTGTAAATCTTTTCTGAACCCTCTCAGGTTTAACAACATCCTTCCTATAGCAGGGAGACCAGAATTGCATACAGTATTCCATTAGTGGCCGAGCCAATGTCCTGTCCATGATCCTCCCAATTCCTATACTCAATGCACTGACCAATAAAGGCAAACATACCGAATGCTCTCTTCACAGAATTCCATAATGTGGAAACAGCCCACAAGCCCACACTGACTCTCCAGAGAGCATCCAACCCAGCCTCACCCATCTACCCTATCCCTGTGACCCTGCATTTCCCATGGTTAATCCACCAAAATTTGCAGGAATAACGAGAGAAACGTGATACTATGGAGTCTGGTGTATAAATCCTGACAAAGTCTGGCCTCAAAACGTGAGCATACTGTTCACTTCCTCAGTAGCCCCCTCCCCCAGAAACCCCTCTTCCCCCCACCTCTACAGGCTTCAGTGCCCTCAGCCTCTCCCTGATGCCCCTCAGCACCTCAGTGAGGAAGTGGTAGTGTGGGCCCATATCAGCATAGGGTCAGCCCAGCTTCTCCCCTCAAACCCCCACTACCTCCCAATTACCCCAGAGAGTGGCCCCCACTGCTTCAACAACAACTTGCATTTCAAAAGACCCTGTAGTGCAGTGAAAAAACACCCAGCTATTCTCCTCAGGAGCATTCACAAACAAATGTTAGCACTGGGTCACAGAAAGAGATATGGGGAAAGATGATCTGAAACTTTCTCAAAGGTCAATTTGAAGGAATATCTTAAATGAAGAAGATGAGGGAGAATGGGTTCAGGGAGAGAGTCACACCCTTGGGATGAGGCATCAGAAAGTACAGCCAACCAATGGTGGAGAAATGGGAATTGGGAATCACCAAGAGGTGACTCAGAGGAAAGCAGCAACCTGATCAGATCTAGGGGCTGGACCAGGTGACAGAGAAATGGAGGGGGTGTGGGGGTTGGAACGGGTTACAAAGATAGGGAGGGGGTGTACGGACTTGGGGGGGTTACAGAGATGGGGAAGGGGTGTAGGGTTGGAGGGGGTTACAGAGATAGGGAGGGGGTGTATGGACTGGGGGGGTTACAGAGATGGGGAAGGGGTGTAGGGTTGGAGGGCGTTACAGAGGTAGAGAGGGGGTGTATGGACTGGGGGGGTTACCGAGATAGGGAAGGGGTGTAGGGGCTGGAGGGTGTTACAGAGACAGGGAGGGGGTGTAGGGGCTGGAGGGGTTAACAGAGATAGGGAAAGGGTGTAGGGGCTGAAGGAGGTTACAGAGATAGGGAGGGGGGTGTAGAGGCAGGAGGAGGTTATAGAGAGAGGGAGAGAATAAGGATGTGGGGGGGTGTTGAAAATGCCGATGAACACTTGAGCAGTGAATGACACTTTAGCACAAATGGAGTGTCAATCTGTATGCCATGGATGTGAGAGGGATTTGGAGAGAGTGGGAACAGGGCAGTAGGGTTCAGCAATGAGCTTCAGTTTGCAAAGCCAAGAATGTGGGAAAGTAGCTTGAGTGTGTGGGAATGCTGATGGAGGGACACATAATGAGCACCTCGAACAGCAGCTTCTGTTACCATCATATTGGAACACTGAAAATGCAGCGCTCCCTCAGCACTGACCCTCCGACAGTGCCCACTCCCTCAGCACTGACCCTCCGACAGTGCGGCGCTCCCTCAGCACTGACCCTCCGACAGTGCAGCGCTCCCTCAGCACAGACCCTCCGACAGTGCCCGCTCCCTCAGCACTGACCCTCCCACAGTGCGGCGCTCCCTCAGCACTGACCCTCCCACAGTGCGGCACTCCCTCAGCACTGACCCTCCGACAGTGTGGCGCTCCCTCAGCACTGACCCTCCGACAGTGCCCACTCCCTCAGCACTGACCCTCCGACAGTGCCCGCTCCCTCAGCACTGACCCTCCGACAGTGTGGCGCTCCCTCAGCACTGACCCTCCGACAGTGCCCACTCCCTCAGCACTGACCCTCCGACAGTGCCCGCTCCCTCAGCACTGACCCTCCCACAGTGCGGCACTCCCTCAGCACTGACCCTCCGACAGTGTGGCGCTCCCTCAGCACTGACCCTCCGACAGTGCCCACTCCCTCAGCACTGACCCTCCGACAGTGCCCACTCCCTCAGCACTGACCCTCCGACAGTGCAGCGCTCCCTCAGCACTGACCCTCCGACAGTGCGGCCCTCCCTCAGCACTGACCCACTGACAGTGCGGCACTCCCTCAGCACCGACCCTACGACAGTGCCTGCTCCCTCAGCACCGACCCTACGACAGTGCCCGCTCCCTCAGCGCTGACCCTCCGACAGTGCGGCGCTCCCTCAGCACTGACCCTCCGACAGTGCCCGCTCCCTCAGCACTGACCCTCCGACAGTGCCCAATCCCTCAGCACTGACCCTCCGACAGTGCGGCGCTCCCTCAGCACTGACCCTCCGACAGTGCGGCGCTCCCTCAGCACTGACCCTCCGACAGTGCGGCGCTTCCTCAGCATTGACCCACCGACAGTGCGGCGCTCCCTCAGCACTGACCCTCCGACAGTGCAGCGCCCCGTGTTATAGTGTATTACTAGCTACACCTCCTGCATTGCTCTCCTTCTGACCTTTCCTGGCCCAGTCCCGCACAGACAGCTGTGGGAATGATTTGGCCAATACATGATCCCAGTGACAACTTGACATCCAGAAATAGCTGAGGAATCCTGGCAGTAATCTGTCTGGCCCCTCCTCCAGCTCTGAGTCTAAACTCCCTGTTGTCATGAGGGTTTCGAGAGGAGCACTGAGAAAGCCTAGTCAGCAATTACACAACAATTTTGACAGTAACTGCTCCTAAGTCTCAGCCCAGAGCCAACGGGGAGTGTGAGAGCAGCTTGGAAACTCCAAGCTGTGGACCCAGCTCTCAAACTCTCGGCTCTGGAGAAAGAGCAGTGTCACAGGAGCTACCTGATACCAATCCGGTTTCAATTCGAAGTATTTGACAGGCGGACAAAGTCAGTTCACATCTGGAGAACGAGCAGTGCAGGTCCTGAACTGCCATCCACAGCATCCTCCATGAGATCCCTCCCAATCCAAATCTCAGCCTATTTATAAACAGATTTATTGTGGGCCAGTATCAGGTGTCCGAGACATTTTAACACGTGCCTGACCAGACAATCCACACGACCCAGTCATAGCACCTCATCCAAACACGGACAGCATTTCATCCAGTTTGCTGTCAGTCAGTGCTGAGGGAGCGGGCACTGTTGGAGGATCAGCGCTGAGGGAGTGGGTACTGACAGAGGATCAGCGCTGAAGGAGCGGGTGCTGTCGGAGGGTCAGTGCTGAGAGAGCGGGCACTGTCAGAGGGTCAGTGCTGAGGGAGTGGGCACTGTCAGAGGGTCAGTGCTGAGAGAGCGCCGCACTGTCGGAGGGTCAGTGCTGACGGAGTGGGCACTGTCGGAGGGTCAGTGCTGAGGGAGTGGGCACTGTCGGAGGGTCAGTGCTGAGGGAGTGGGCACTGTGGGAGGGTCAGTGCTGAGGGAGTGGGCACTGTCGGAGGGTCAGTGCTGAGGGAGCGGGCGCTGCCGGAGGGACAGTGCTGAGGGAGCGCCGTACTATCGGAGGGTCAGTGCTGAGGGAGCGCCGCACTGTCGGAGGGTCAGTGCTGAGGGAGTGGGCACTGTCGGAGGGTCAGTGCTGAGGGAGCGCCGCACTGTGGGAGGGTCAGTGCTGAGGGAGCGGGCACTGTCGGAGAGTCAGTGCTGAGGGAGTGGGCACTGTCGGAGGGTCAGTGGAGATTCAGTGCTGAGGGAGCGGGCACTGTCGGAGGATCAGTGCTGAGGGAGTCGGCGCTGTCGAAGGGTCAGTGCTGAGGGAGTGGGCACTGTCGGAGGGTCAGTGCTGAGGGAGCGCCGCACTGTGGGAGGGTCAGTGCTGAGGGAGTGGGCACTGTCGGAGGGTCAGTGCTGAGGGAGCGCCGCACTGTGGGAGGGTCAGTGCTGAGGGAGTGGGCACTGTCGGAGGGTCAGTGCTGAGGGAGCGCCGCACTGTCGGAGGGTCAGTGCTGAGGGAGCGCCGCACTGTCGGAGGGTCAGTGCTGAGGGAGCGCCGCACTGTCGGAGGGTCAGCGCTGAGGGAGCGGGCACTGTCGGAGGGTCAGTGCTGAGGGAGCGCCACACTGTCGGAGGGTCAGCGCTGAGGGAGCGGGCACTGTCGGAGGGTCATTGCTGAGGGAGTGGGCACTGTCGGAGGGTCAGTGCTGAGGGAGTGGGCACTGTCGGAGGGTCAGTGCTGAGGGAGCGCCGCACTGTCGGAGGGTCGGTGCTGAGGGAGCGGGCACTGTCAGAGGGTCAGTGCTGAGGGAGCGCCGCACTGTCGGAGGGTCAGTGCTGAGGGAGCACCGCACTGTCGGAGGGTCGGTGCTGAGGGAGCGGGCACTGTCAGAGGGTCAGTGCTGAGGGAGCGCCGCACTGTCGGAGGGTCAGTGCTGAGGGAGCGCCGCACTGTCGGAGGGTCAATGCTGAGGGAGCGCCGCACTGTCGGAGAGTCAGTGCTGAGGGAGTGGGCACTGTCGAAGGGTCAGTGCTGAGGGGGCGGGCACTGTCGGAGTGTCATTGCTGAGGGAGCGCCGCACTGTCGGAGGGTCAGCGCTGAGGGAGCGGGCACTGTCGGAGGGTCATTGCTGAGGGAGCGCCGCACTGTCGGAGGGTCGGTGCTGAGGGAGCGGGCACTGTCAGAGGGTCAGTGCTGAGGGAGCGCCGCACTGTGGGAGGGTCAGTGCTGAGGGAGTGGGCACTGTCGGAGGGTCAGTGCTGAGGGAGCGCCGCACTGTCGGAGGGTCAGTGCTGAGGGAGCGCCGCACTGTCGGAGGGTCAGTGCTGAGGGAGTGGGCACTGTCGGAGGGTCAGTGCTGAGGGAGCGCCACACTGTCGGAGGGTCAGCGCTGAGGGAGCGGGCACTGTCGGAGGGTCATTGCTGAGGGAATGGGCACTGTCGGTGGGTCAGTGCTGAGGGAGCGGGCACTGTCGGAGGGTCAGTGCTGAGGGAGCGCCGCACTATCGGAGGGTCAGTGCTGAGGGAGCGCCGCACTGTGGGAGAGTCAGTGCTGAGGGAGCGCCGCACTGTTGGAGGGTCAGTGCTGAGGGAGCGCCGCACTGTCGGAGAGTCAGTGCTGAGGGAGTGCCGCACTGTCGGACGGTCGGTGCTGAGGGAGTGGGCACTGTCAGAGGGTCAGTGCTGAGGGAGCGCCGCACTGTCGGAGGGTCAGTGCTGAGGGAATGGGCACTGTCAGAGGGTCAGTGCTGAGGGAGCGCCGCACTGTGGGAGGGTCAGTGCTGAGGGAGTGGGCACTGTCGGAGGGTCAGTGCTGAGGGAGCGCCGCACTGTCGGAGGGTCAGTGCTGAGGGAGCGCCGCACTGTCGGAGGGTCAGTGCTGAGGGAGTGGGCACTGTCGGAGGGTCAGTGCTGAGGGAGCGCCACACTGTCGGAGGGTCAGCGCTGAGGGAGCGGGCACTGTCGGAGGGTCATTGCTGAGGGAATGGGCACTGTCGGTGGGTCAGTGCTGAGGGAGCGGGCACTGTCGGAGGGTCAGTGCTGAGGGAGCGCCGCACTATCGGAGGGTCAGTGCTGAGGGAGCGCCGCACTGTGGGAGAGTCAGTGCTGAGGGAGCGCCGCACTGTCGGAGGGTCAGTGCTGAGGGAGCGCCGCACTGTCGGAGAGTCAGTGCTGAGGGAGTGCCGCACTGTCGGACGGTCGGTGCTGAGGGAGTGGGCACTGTCAGAGGGTCAGTGCTGAGGGAGCGCCGCACTGTCGGAGGGTCAGTGCTGAGGGAATGGGCACTGTCAGAGGGTCAGTGCTGGGGGAGTGGGCACTATCGGAGGGTCAGTGCTGAGGGAGCGGGCACTGTCGGAGGGTCAGTGCTGAGGGAGCGCCGCGCTATCAGAGGGTCAGTGCTGAGGGAGTGGGCACTGTCGGAGGGTCAGTGCTGAGGGAGCGCTGGACTGTCGGAGGGTCAGTGCTGAGGGAGCGGGCACTGTCGGAGGGTCAGTGCTGAGGGAGTGCTGCACTGTCAGAGGGTCAGTGCTGAGGGAGTGCCGCACTGTCGGAGGGTCAGTGCTGAGGGAGTGGGCACTGTCGGAGGGATCAGTGCTGAGGGAGCACCGCACTGTCGGAGGGTCAGTGCTGAGGGAGCGCTGCACTGTCGGAGGGTCAGTGCTGAGGGAGCGGGCACTGTCGGAGGGTCAGTGCTGAGGGAGTGCCGCACTGTCAGAGGGTCAGTGCTGAGGGAGTGGGCACTGTCGGAGGGATCAGTGCTGAGGGAGCACTGCACTGTCGGTGGGTCAGTGCTGAGGGAATGGGCACTGTCGGAGGGTCAGTGCTGAGGGAGCGCCGCACTATCGGAGGGTCAGTGCTGAGGGAGCGGGCACTGTCGGAGGGTCAGTGCTGAGGGAGCGGGCACTGTCGGAAACTGCAGGAGAAGGTGACGGACAATCGTCTTAATGGTATTGGGGTGTGATGAAGAGGAAAAGGGGGTAAGGGTCAAAACCGAGGCATTGGGCCGAGTGACCTGTTCCCCGGATGGTAATTCAATGATTGGAAAGAATGCATTTATATAGCACGTTGTGGGACCGCAGACTGGCTGGGAGATCTTCACTGACATCATAGCATATTGGAGACAATGTTGGAATGCAGCAAACGCAGTAGTCAATACACAGCAAGATCCCACAGACATCTGGGTGAAAATGGGCGGAAGATCTGGTTTGTCAGTGACATCTACTACAGAGCCATGGATTCACAATATCACAGAGACATCGAGTTGTACAGTACAGAAAAAGTCCCTTCTGTTCAACCGGTCCATGCTGACCACAATCCCAAACCAAACTGATCCCAAATCCTGGTGCACATCCCTCCCACCATTTCCTATTCCTGTATGTGTTCAAATGTCTTTTAAACATTGTAATTTACCAGTTCCTCTGGAAGTTCATCCCGTATAAGAACTACCGTTTGTGTAAAAAAATTAGTCCTTAATGATATTTTTAAATCTTTCTCATCTGAACTTAAAACTATGCTGCCTCATTTCAAAATCCCCCAGACTGGGGAAGAGCTGAGTGTCAGTCACCTTCTCTGTACCCCTCATGATTTTATAAACCTCGATAATAAAGTCACTATCCAACTGCCTGCGCTCCAGTGAAAATCTCCCAGCCTGTCCTGCCTCTCCCCTCCATTCCCAGCAACATCCTGGGAAATCTCTTCTGCTCCCTCTCTGGCTTAAATATATCCATCCTATAACTGGGTGCTCAGAACTGGACACAGTATTCCAGAAAGGGCCTCACCAACATCCTGTACAACCTCAACATGACGTCCCAGCTCTGACATTCAAACATCTGAGCGATGAAGGCAAGCATGCGAAACACCCCCTTACCTGCCCCCGTCTGCCTGTGATGCAAACTTTGAAAAATTATTTGCCTCAGGTCGCTGCAGAGCTCACCGCAGCTCTTAATGCACCCAGGCTCTTTCCTGGTCATTTGGGAACGCAATAGAGCTTTGCTTTAAAAATCCATTCAGCACTCCCTCAGCACTGACCCTCCGACAGTGCGGCGCTCCCTCAGCACTGATCCTCCGACAGTGCGGCACTCCCTCAGCACTGATCCTCCGACAGTGCGGCACTCCCTCAGCACTGATCCTCCGACAGTGCGGCACTCCCTCAGCACTGACCCTCCGACAGTGCGGCACTCCCTCAGCACTGACCCTCCGACAGTGCCCGCTCCCTCAGCACTGACTCTCCGACAGTGCGGCGCTCCCTCAGCACTGACCCTCTGACAGTGCCCACTCCCTCAGCACTGACACTCCGACAGTGCGGCGCTCCCTCAGCACTGACCCTCCGACAGTGCCCGCTCCCTCAGCACTGACCCTCCGACAGTGCGGCGGTCCCTCAGCACTGACACTCCGACAGTGCCCACTCCCTCAGCACTGACCGTCTGACAGTACAGCTCTCCCTCAGCACTTTGTAAAAGCTTTGACACGCTCCATCTCTGTGTGAGAGCCCATTCCTCCTCCTGCCTACACTGCCTGGGCCAGGACATTTCTCCCAATTGGGGTCACTGATGACTGTTATCAGTGGCTCCTAGTTTACAGTTTTCCACACTGACAGACAAGAGCACTTTCTCTCTCCCTGTCTTTCTCTCTCTGTCTCTCTCTCTCTCTCTATCTCTGTCTCTTTGTCTCTGTCTGTCTGTTTTTCTCTCTCTCTCTTTCTCTCTGTCTTTCTACCTGTCTCTGTCTCTGCCTCTCTCTCTGTCTGTGCCTCTGTCTCTCTCTCTCTGTCTCTGTCACTGCCTCTCTCTCTGTCTCTTTATGTCTCTCTGTGTCTCTGTCTCTGCCTCTTTCTCTGTCTCTCTGTTTCTCTCTCTCTCTCTCTGTCTCCCACTATTCACAAAATGACTCAATGGTGCTAAATGCAGCAAAGTGTTAGATCAAACCTCACCCAGAACTGCAGGTTCCTTCCTGGAGAGAGTTGCTGGTCACTGGGCAGGCTGGTAGGTTCCAGTCGTTACCGGCGAGTCGTCCTCAGTCTTAGCTAATCTCCTGTGGCATCCTGGCATCATCGGTCTGGCACAGTCTGAAACTGAGGGGAATACTTCATCCTGAGATGTCCAGATACCAACTGTCAGCACGCTGCCCAGAGAGAGCAAGTTATAGTCAGTGCGAGGAAGGAGTTATTAAAATTCACTGGGAGGATCTCTGCCCTTCTCTCACCACCTCCTCCCACCCTCCATCCCAGCTTTAAATACTTTTCACAACTGCTAACACTGAAACTGAGAGGCAGTACAGGAACATGCTGATTTTTGTCTGGGTGTGTATGTGTTTTCTTAATACATTTTTTGGCACTTTCTCAAAACCTTGTCATTGAATCTTTCAGCGCAGATGGAGACTATTTGGCCCACCGTACACCTGCTAGCTCTTCTGATTTGATTTGATTTATTATTGTCACATGTACCTAAGTACAGTGAAAAGTTTTGTTTTGCACGCAGTATAGGCAGATCATAACATACAAAGACACAAAGATCAAAGGTACTTAGACGGAGTGAGGCACGCAAGGTTATAGCTGCAGAGGAGGTGCACAAAAAGCAAGATCAAAATTAGATTTGAAATTTGAGAGATCCATTCATCAGTCTAATAACTGCCAGGAAGAAGCGGTTCCTGAACCTGCTGGTGCGTGTGTTCAGGTTTCTGTATCTTCTGCCTGACGGAAGAGGCTGTAGGCGATGATTACTGGGGTAGGATGGGTCTTTGATATTGGCTGCCTTTCAGCAGCTGTGAGCCGAGTAAATAGAGCCCATGGATGGAAGGTTGGCTTCTGTGATGTAGTTTCTTACAGTCCTGGGCCGAGCAGTTGCTGTACCAGGCCATTATGCACCCGGACAGTATGCTTTCATTGGTGCATCTGTAGGCGTTGGTGAGGTCCTTATGGACGTGCCAAATTTCCCAAGCTTCCTGAGGAAGAAGAGGCGTTTGTTGTACCTTCCTGACCATCGGGTCAATGGGGGAAGCCCAGGACAGGTTATTGGTTATTGTCATTCTTAGGTACTTGACACTCTATACCCTCCACCTCAGCTCTGTTAGAGTAGAGAGGGATGTGTCTTCTTCCTGTCCTCCTGAAGTCAATGATCAATCCTTTAGTTTGGCCAACATTGAGGGAAAGATTGTTCTCATGGCACCACGAAGCTCCCTTCTGTACCTTGCCTCATCACTGTTTGATGTCCCACCAGCACACTGTCGTCAGTGAGCTTGTAGATGGAGTTCAGATGAAATTTAGTCACACAGTCAGGAGTGTACAAGGGAATAAAGTAAAGGGCTGAGTATGCAGCCTTGCAGGGCACCAGGGATGAGGATTGTCGTGGAGGAGGTGCTGTTGCCTATCCTCACTGATCGTGGTTTCAGGGTCAGGAAGTGAAGGATCCAGTCACAGAGAGCGGAGCAGAGACCAAGATCTCAGAGTTTCGAGGGACATATCCAACTCGTCACATTCTTCCCTGAGAGCTGCTGGATTTTCTTGTTTCCCCCTTTTTTGAAAGGTGCCATTGAATCTGCATCTACTGCCCCCTCTCAGGCAGTGTGCTCCTCTCTTTCTGTGGAACAGGAATGTTATCTGGTCTTTTCCCGGGGGTCCTTTGTGGATTCTGTGTCCCACCTGTCACTGGAAACACATCCTTCTTCTTTATTGCACCTAAAGATACTGGGTTCTCTGGATTCAATGTGCCAGGTGGCCTCTATCTGCCCCGCTGGGATTCCACAATATTCCATGCATATTGCCTGATGTGAGATGGTGAGATACCAGCAATGACTCTCCACTCAGGCTTCCTTCATTTTAGTATTTTAATCAGGTTTTACCGCTGGATTCTGTCTTCGTTCCAGCTTAGAGGGGAGCTCTTGTGGTAAGGTCCCAACCTCTGAGCCAGGAGGCCTGGGTTCAAGTCCCAGCTTCCCCAGACTTGACCAATAACATTTCTTTGATGAGAACATCTCAGTTGTGACGATGATCACCTGGGATTGGGTCTGAATCTCGGGAAGGACTCCACCCCAGTGGGAGAGCTCCAGAGTTTCTCAGCACTGCCGGTGGGTCAAAGCAGAAAGCCAGCTCCCTCACTGTGTGCCCTGAACAGACAGAGACTCAGAGAACTAGCTAGAAGGACAGGTTCCCAGAGTAACACAAAGGTTGCTTTGTATGAGAGCAGGCACACAGTCCTGGTAGCAATATTTCAGAACCAGTTCATCAACATTCTCATCTTGACAGCTTCGCAATCCATCCCTCAGCTTAACGATTCTGAGACACTCAGGAAACAGTTCCAATGCTTACGATACAATGATCAGGGAGCGCCATACTGTCAGAGGGTCAGTGCTGAGGGAGCGCCACACTGTCGGAGGGTCAGTGCTGAGGGAGGGCGGCACTGTCGTAGGCTCAGCGCTGAGGGAGTGCCGCACTGTCGGAGGGTCAGCGCTGAGGGAGCACCGCACTGTCGGAGGGTCAGTGCTGAGGGAGCGCCGCACTGTCGGAGGGTCAGTGCTGAGGGAGCGCTGCACTGTCAGAGGGTCAGTGCTGAGGGAACACCGCACTGTCGGAGTGTCAGCGCTGAGGGAGCGCCGCACTGTTGGAGGGTCAGCGCTGAGGGAGCGCTGCACTGTCGGATGGTCAGTGCTGAGGGAGTGCCGCACTGTCGGAGGGTCAGTGCTAAGGGAGCACCGCACTGTTGGGGGGTCAGTGCTGAGGGAGGGCGGCACTGTCGTAGGGTCAGCGCTGGGTCAGTGCTGAGGGAACACCGCACTGTCGGAGGGTCAGTGCTGAGGGAGTGGACACTGTCGGAGGGTCAGCGCTGAGGGAGCGCCGCACTGTCGGAGGGTCAGTGCTGACGGAGCGCTGCACTGTCGGAGGGTCAGTGCTGAGGGAGTGCGGCACTGTCGGAGGGTCAGTGCTGAGGGAGGGCGGCACTGTCGTAGGCTCAGCGCTGAGGGAGTGCCGCACTGTCAGAGGGTCAGTGCTGAGGGAGCACCGCACTGTCGGAGGGTCAGTGCTGAGGGAGCGCTGCACTGTCAGTGGGTGAGTGATGAGGGAGCGCCGCACTGTCGGTGGGTCAGTGCTGAGGGAGCGTTGCACTGTCGGAGGGTCAGACTGAAGGAAAAATTCCCGAATGCATAGCTCTTTTTCATTTTCTCTCATGGCACTCATGCTTCGCTGACTGTCCAGCATCCATGTTCTGTAGATAGACCCACAGTGTCCTTAGTTTGGGAACTTCTAGGAGTTTACCCCAGTGACACTGAAGGAATGGTGAAATATTTTCAAGTCAGGATGGTGAGTAGCTTGGAGTGGAACTTCGAGGGGGTGGTATTTGCATGTACCTGCTGCCCTTGTCCTTCTAGATGGACGAGATTGTGGGTTTGGAACAAAAACAAAATTGTGGAAAAGCTCAGCATGTCTGGGAGCATCTGTGAAGGAAAGAACAGAGTTCACATTTTGGGTCTGAGGACCCTTCCTCAGAACAGGAAGGTGCTGTCTGAGGATCTTTGGTGAATTTCTGCAGTACATCTTGTAGATATTACACACTGCTGCTACTGAGTGTCGGTGGTGGAGGGAGTGGGATGTTTGTGGATGTGGTGCCAATCAAGCGGCTGCTTTGTCCTGGATGGTGTCAATGGGGAGTATTCCATCACACTCCTGACTTGTGACTTGTAGATGGTGGGTCAGGCTTTGAGGAGTCAGGAGGGGAGTTACTCACCCCAGTATTCCCAGCTACTGGCCTGTTCTTATAGCCACTGTGTTAATGTGGTGAGTCCGGTTGAGTTTCTGGTCAACGGTAACCCCCAGGATGTTGATAGTGGGGGATTCAGTGATGGTAACACCATTGAATGCCAAGGGGCGGCGGTTAGATTGTCTCTTATTGGTGATGGTCATGGCCTGGCATTTGTGTGGCGCGAATGTCACTTGTCACATGTCACCCCAAGCCTGGGTATTGTCCAGATCTTGTTGCATTTGAACATGGAATGTTTCAGTATCTGAGGAGTGACGAATGGTGCTGAACATTGTGTAATCATCAGCGAACATCCCCATTTCTGACCTTATAATGGAGGGAATTCTTTGTCATGGCTTCCTCTGACTATCGCAGCCGAATGAAGGTTAAATTTCCTCATGATTAATGTAAAGCCTTTGTACACTTAGCCTGGGCTCCTGATGTATTCACTGTCCCACATTCTACTTCTGTCACAGGGGGCTAGAAACTCCTCCTACCAGTCTTCCCTCCTTTTTTATTTCCTACCTCCATCCGTATGGATTTTATATCGTCCAATTGGAGATCATTTCCTGTTACTGTACTTATTACATGCTGCGCTAACAATGTGACCCCCACCACCCACTCCTTCTTGACCGTCCTTTTCACATTGGCCGCCTTGTGACCTAATCTCCAGTACGGCTCTCAGATCAAACCGATTAACCGATTTCCAGCAGCCTCAGTATTTCACTTTTATTTCAGCAATATTGATGTGTTGGTGTTAATGTTATAACCTTATTCAAAAAGCCGTGTTTGTTTATCCCTAACGTCTGCACAAAAGGCACTGAATTGGAATAAGAATCGATATGATCATCAGGTTGAAAACTGCCAACTCTGAATTTTGAACATGTGTTAGATCTCCAACTGATCATCAAACTGAGGGTTTTATAGTTGTTTATTTTACGGATTTGATAATTAAGCCGAACAGAATTACAGAATGTGACACCATGGCAGGAGGCCATTCAGCCCAGGGTAACTGCACAGCATCATCCCCCCAGTATCAATCTCCTGTGTTTCACCCACCTCCCTGCTCACTGTCCAAATACCCACCCAGTGCCCTTACTGAATACCTCCACTCAACCTGCCCCCGACACATCTCCAGGCAGTGCATTCCAGGCCCCAACTCCCTGCTGTGTCAAGAAGGTGGTTCTCACATCGCCTCAACTTCATCTGTACATCATTTTAAATCTGTGCCCCTCTCATTCTTGCCCCCCTTACTTGCGGGAGCAGTTTTTCCCTCACTACTCTGTCCAGCTCAACCATAACTTTGAAACAATTGATCAGATCTCCTCCCAGCCTTCTGCTCTCCAAACTGAACAATCACAAGAGGATTCTGAAAAAATAGGGAGAGAGGGGGAGGTGGACTGAAGATGGAGAGAAAAGAAGATAGGTGGAGAGGAGAGTATAGGTGGGGAGGTAGGGAGAGGATAGGTCAATCTAGGGAGGACGGAGAAGTCAAGGAGGTGGGATGAGGTTAGTAGGTAGGAGATAAGGTGCGGCTTGAGGTAGGAGGAGGGGATAGGTGAGAGGAAGAACAGGTTAGGGAGGTGGGGATGAGTTGGGCTGGTTCTGGGATGCAGTGGGGGGAGGGGAGATTTTGAAGCTTGTGAAGTCCACATTGATACCATTGGGCTGCAGGGTTCCCAAGCGGAATATGAGTTGCTGTTCCTGCAACCTACGGGTGGCATCACCCCATAATGTGTCCTGACTTGTGTACAAATTACCTTGAGAACAGACTCGAGAGTGACACCCATTCCCTAACCCAAGGGCTGCCTGTACGCAGCCCACCAGCGGAGGTCTAACAAGGAGCTTGTACGAGTTCAGCATGACCTCCCTGCAGTTAAACTCCATGCCTAGGGTAATATTAACCAAGAAATCACTGAAACAAACAAACACTTCTCAAATGATCAATAGGAATGAATGGCCATCTGACAGGGAGTTGATGATGTATGTTATTGAAGTGGGACAACAGAGAGGCTCTCAGAGGAGTTATGGCTGGAGGGTCAGTAACGAGGGAGGCTAACATTAAAGCGAGGGGCAGGAGGGGATTTGAGGAGAAACACTTTCACTCAGTGGGTGGCGGAGTCTGGAATGCCCTGTCTGGGAGGGTAGTTGAGGCAGGAATCTTTTAAAAAGTCGGAGCAAATTAGTGCAGATGTCGGAATCTGTGCTGAAAACAACAAATGCTGTAGATCACAGCAGGTCAGGCAGCGTCCATGGAGAGAGAGCGAGCTGATGTTTCAGGTCTAGACTCTTCAGCCGTCCATGCATGCTGCTTGACCCACTGCGGTCCCCAGCATTTGTTGTTTTCAATTTTTAGAAAGTACTTGGATGAGCACTGGAAATGTCAGAACTAGGCTATGAGCCTAGTGGGACTAGTGTAGGTCCTGGTAGATTTCTGATGGTTGCTGATTTGATGGGCTGAAGGGCCTCTTGTATGATCTACAATTCTGTGAGAAACATGTTCGGTTTTCATTTGTGTTGTGGTGGTAAATGCATTGTTATTGAAATATGTCCAAGGTTTGAGTGAGTGAATTGTTCCTGTTGGTCCTCTCATGATATCAAACAGCCTGATGTGGGACTGGCCCTGGACACCGTTACCAACCTAATGGGAGGAGGGCCTCCCCTCTGTCCAGGGGCCAGACCAAAGTCGCAAATTTTTCTTTAATCACTAAAATAGTCAGTTTGCTTTTCTTTATTACAGTTATCCAGAACAAACCACAGTTCTTCAAAAAAACTCAAAAATAACTCGCTTCTTCTAAACAAACTAATTCTTTAAACAAGTGGAAAAAAAATAGAAATAAAGAGGACAATGTAATGGTGATATATTGGGAAGTGTGGATCTACAAAGGGATTCGGGTTCTTGTACACCGTCAGTGAAAGCAGACAGGCAGGTGCAGCAAGCCGTTAGAAACATGGAAAACATAGAAGATAGGAGCAGGAGGAGGCCATTCAGCCCTTTAACCACAATGGTGGCTGATTGTCCAACTTGATAGCCTAATCCTGCTTTCTCCCATAACCTTTGATCCCATTCGCTCCAAGTGCTATACTGAGCCCCATCTTGAGTACATTCAATATTTTGACATTAACTACTTCCTGTGGTAAGGAATTCCACAGGCTTACCACTCTTTGGGTGAAGAATTGTTTCCTCATCTCCATCCTAAATAGCCCAGCCCGAATCCCCAGGCTGTGAGGAAGAAGTGGAGGGATTTTAGCCTATCAGCATGGGGGACACAGGTGTACAGGGAATGAATGGTGATTGTAAAGATGAGGCTTTGGGGGATTGTAATTCTGGGAGGAGGTGGAGGGTGTAGGTAGTATCCCGAATGGAGGTGGAGTGTACCTTGGCTGGGGTGGGGTGGGGTAAAAAACAGAGCTGAGGTAAGTGGAGATGAGTTTGTGGGGCAGGAGCAGGCGGAAACAATGGCGACCAGGGCAGGCGGGTTTGTGGATTTTGGGAAGGAGATAGAAGCGGGCGGTGCGGGGTGAGTGTGGAGGCGGAGGCGGTGGAAAAACTGTTCAACGTCCAGGCCTGACTGAAATTCGTTGATGTGTGGGAAGAGGGGGATGAAGGTGAGCCCTTTACTGAGGACTGACCATTTGTCCTCAGTGATGGGGGGAGGTCTGGGAGGGATGATGAAGACCCAGTATGGCCTGGGGCTGGGGATGGCTGTCAAGCCTCATCTGCTCCATACTCCATCACCAACCCCACCACCATCGCTCCCCCCGCCCTTTCCCTGCAACTGCAGCAGGCGCTACACCTGTCCTCTCACCTCTGCTCAAGGCCCCAAATGATCTTTCCAAATCTGACAGGGAATCATCTGTACGTCCCCTAACATGGCCTACTGTATCCGTTGCTCCCGATGTGGGCTCGACATCGTTGGGACCAAGTGCAGACTCGGTGACTGATTCGTGGAGCATCTGTGCTCTATAAGCGATAATCAGCTACACCTTCCATTCACGATCATTTCAACTCCCCCCCCACACCCCTCCTACTCCCACTCACCCACCCCCACCCCACCCCCCTCCCACCCCTCCCCTCCCACACGCCCTCCCCTTCCCACACGCCCTCCCATTCCTACTCCCCCTCCCCCTCTCCTGCCCTCTCCCTCCCACTCTCACTCCCCATCCTGCTTTCACTATCCCTCCCCCTCCCACTCTCACTCCCACTCCCACCATCTCCCACTCCACCTCCCACTCCCACTATCCCTCCCACTCCCACTCCGCTCCCCCTCCCATTCGCCCTCTCCCTCCCGCTCCCACACCCCCTCACCCCCTCACCCCCTCACCCCCTCACACTCCCCCTCCCTGGGTGACATGTCCATCCTGGGCCTCCTCCAGTGTCACAATGATACCATCCACAAACTGCAGGAGCAGCACCTCATATTCCACCTGGGATCCTACAGCCCGATGGCCTAAATGTAGCATTTACCAGTTTCAAAATCTCCCCACACCCCGGCCTCATCCGGTTTCCAACCCTCCCTCTCATTCCCGCCTCCATGACCTGACACAACCTGCCCATTTTCTTACCCACCTTCTGCCCCTCTGACCAATCCCCACCACGCCCACCTATCGCCATCTCACCTCCCTTCCCCCAGTCCAAACCCCCTCCCTCTATTTATTTCCCAGCTCCTTTACTCCTCCCAGTCCTGATGAAGGGTCCTGAGCCAAAACAGCGGCTTTCCTGCTCCTCTAACACTGCCTGGCCTGCTGTGTTCCTCCAGCTCCACACCGTGTTATCTCTGACTCCAACATCTGCAGTTCTTGCTGTCTTCAAATAATGTTGATCTTGCTTTGTGCACCTCCCGTGCAACGATAATGTTGTATACCTCATTCTAAGATCCCCACGATCTGTATGTCCTTGTTTGTTGTGATCTGCCTGTACTGCATGCAAAACAAAACTTTTCACTGTACTTAGGTACACGATTACAATAAATCAAATCAAAACAAAGGTCCTGGGGAAAAGACCTTGGCTATTCACCCTATCCATGCCCCTCATAATTTTATAAACCTCTATAAAATCACTCCTTCAATCTCCGATGCTCCGGGGAAAATAGCCCCAGCCTATTCAGCCTCTCCCTGTAGCTCAAAGCATCCAACCTTGGCAACATCCCTGTATATCTTTTCTGCATCCCTTCAAGTTAACAATATTTTTCCTATAGCAGGGAGATGAGAACTTAATGCGATATTCTAAAAGTGGCCTCACCAATATCCTGTACAGCCACAACATGACCCTCCCAACCCCTATACTCAATGCACTGACCAATAAAGGCAGACATACCAAACACCTTCACTATCCTGTCTACCTGCGACTCCACTTTCAAGAAACTATGAACCTGCACTCCAAGGTCTCTTTGTTCAGCCACACTCTCCAGGAAGTTACCATGAAGTGTATAAGCCCTGCCCTGATTTGCCTTTCCTAAATGCAGCACCTCACATTTATCTAAATTAAACTCCATCTGCCACTCCTCAGCCCTTTGGCCCATCTGATCCAGATCCTGCTTGATTGACTTGTTTGGTTTGACTGGGCTTGTAATTGCTGGAGTTTAGAAGGATGAGAGAGGGATCTGATTGAAACATATAAATGCCAGTAGGGCTGGACAGACTAGATGCAGGGAGGGTGTGTTCCCTCCATGGGGGAGTGTAGACCCAGGGGACACAGTCTCAGGGTACAGGGCAGACCATTTAGGACTGCGATGAGGAATGATTTCTTCACTCGGGGGGAATGACCCTGTGGAATTCTCCACAATAGAAAGCTGTAGAGGTCAAGTTACTGAATATATTCAAGAAAGAGATAGGCGAATTTCTAGAGTTTTTTGTCATCAAGGCATATGGAGAGAAAGTGAGAATGTGACAGTGAGATGGAGGATTATCCATGAGCATATTGAATGGTAGAATAGGCTGAAAGGGCCAAACGGCCTACTCCTGCTCCTATTTTCTACGTCTCTATTAGTGTAGATGTATAAATTCAATCACTAAAATAGCCATTGTCTCCTCTTTGTCCTGCTATCCATATTAAAATATCCTATCACCATGTTTCTTTAATGAACTGATGGAGCATCGTTTATTAGAAATCAAACCATTTAAAACAAGTGGTAAATTGATAATATCAAAGTTATAATCTAGAATTAGAACTATGTCCCTTCTAATCCCAAAAACAAGCCCTCACTCACACACAGGACAACACTGATTCTGCAGGAAAATGTTATTAAATAACCAAAAGGAAAATGTGCCTCCACTAACCAATAAGAATAGAGATTGATGAATTCTCACAATCCGTCAAGCTTCCTGTTAATAAAATTGATTTAATAATTGTGTACCAATGGAAGATTGTCGAAATAAAGCTTCATTTTGTTTGGGAAAGAAGCTGGATCTAGCTCTTCATTTAGTTGTCATAGATCAGCTTTCCAAGGTTTGCAAGGTAGTCAAAAAATCTTGGATTCTCCAGCATCTGCAGTTCCCATTATCTCTGATACAAAAAGATGCTCATGTTAGCTTTGTCACATTCCCAATTTTCAGCCAGGGGAAAGAATGGAAGAGAAGGAGAGAGATCTTCCTGCCTTCCTGTTCTCTGCTCTGCTTCCTTTTTCTTTCTGACTCTCCAGAGATGTTTGAAGCTGAAGCCAAACCCCACCTGGGATGTTGACAGTCATTAGCACATTAGCACAGTCACCTCCAAAGACAAATGGTCCAGCAATTAAAAGCAACAGTCTTTTTCTTACTCCATAAAGTGTCCAAACAGCTCCTAATCTTCCAGCTCTTCATACACCCCGTAAATATAAATATAAAAATAGGGTGGTTTTGCTAAAACTGCACAAGGTGCTAGTCAGATCACAGTTGGAATACTGTGAACAGTTTTGGGCCCTTTATCTGAGGAAAGATACACTGACACTGGAGACAGTCCAGAGAAAGTTCCCTGGACCGATGTTGGGGTGGAAGGTCTTTCTTATGTGGAGGGGATGAGCAGATTGCACGCATTGGAATACAGAAAAATGACAGACAACTTCAGTGAAACAGATAAGATCCTTAGGGGAATTGGCAGGGTAGGTGCAGAAAGGAGGGTCTAGGACCAGAGGGCATAATCTCAGAATAAACAGCTTCACATTTAGTACAGCGGTGAAGAGGAATTTCCTTTCTCAGAGGGTTGTGAGTCTGTACGATTCTTTATTGCAGAGAGCTGTTGAGGCTGGGTCATTCAGTATATTGAAGGCTGAGACAGACACACTTTTAATCAGGAAGGGAACTGAAAGTTATAGGGAAAATGCAGGAAAGGAATTGAGCTCAGCCATGATTTCATTGAATGGCAGAGCAGACTAAACGGGCTGAATGGCCTGCTTTTGCTCCCACGTCTTACAGCGTTTTTATAATGATATATTCCAGTCCTCAGCACACTTCCTTATCTGATCACGATCCCTCTGTAATTTTTGCTAACCTTCCTCACTGTCAATGATACCTCCCAATTTTGTTACATCTGCAAACTTATTCATCATGCCTTGTACATTCAAATCGAGATCATTGATGTAAATAACAAATAACAAAGGTCCCAGCACTGACCTCTGGGGCACACCACTAGACACAGGCCTCCAGCCTGAGGAACAAACTTCAGCCCTCACCCTCTGCCAATTTTGAGTCTGAGGAAGGGTCACCAGACCCGAAACGTTAACTCTGTTTTCTCCTCCACAGATGTTGCCGGACCTGCTGAGCTTTTCCAGCAACTTTGTTTTTGTTCCAATTTTGAGTCCACTTAGCTACCTCTCCCTGGATCCCATGAGGCCTAACCCTCATCGCTAGCCTGCCATGCATGACCTTGTCTAACCAAGCTCTCCAGGGCCCAGCCCTGAGGTGCCATATAAATGCAAATCTGGCTATTTTCGGTGAGTAGCACCTGTTTTCAGGTCTGGGCATTGGAAATACAATGAGGATAAGCATATGGACGTACATGGAATAGTGTAGGTTAGATGGGCTTGAGATCGGTATGACAGGTCGGCACAACATTGAGGGCCGAAGGGCCTGTACTGTGCTGTAATGTTCTATGTTCTAACACGTTGAAGTTTATAGGGGGCGAAAGTAAAAGTCAGGTTCCGCCGAGATTTGAACTCGGATCGCTGGATTCAGAGTCCAGAGTGCTAACCATTACACCACGGAACCAGGCCTGCTCTGGCTGCCGCTGGGAGGCGTATTTCAGGAAATCAGCCCGCCTTCCCCACCCGCCTTAGCAACAGCGATTTTATTGGTCAGTGCCCACAGGTGCATGGGAAGCCCTCAGAGACGGAGAAATAATTATACAGGAGTTCTCCGAGAAATTCGTTTGTGATTGATGTGAGAATAGTCCCAGTATCGGAATAAATAAAAGTAATTTGGTAAAAAATCAAACCAGGAAGTGATGTAACCAAAAGGTGTAAACTTCCACCTCAACCGCCGAGTTATTTCCCTGCCTGAACAGTTTATTTAAAATCTAATTATCATTTTAGACATTGGAGGCTGACGGGAGAAGGTTATTTTCCTTAAACAAATATATAAATAAATAAAGCGTTCACTGGCGCTTCGGAATTGCTGTGATGTCATATCCCCTCCCGAGCTGTCCCAGAAACAGTCGAAAGTCGAATGGGTTTCATTTCTTTTGCCGAGGGCTTCAATTTGAAGAAGGTTCCGCTCCTTCTCGTGCGAAAAATAATTAGATGGGAATTTTCTTCATGGAAGAAGGCGGGAATCGATGTGGAACTGACGCAAACGCCGTGGGCGGGGATTCCAACGCCGGAAGTGACAGTTGCCTTGGAGACGCCAAGATGGCGGCGGAGGAGGAGAGCGAGTGGGATGTTTGGATGTTGGAATCTCTGAGACTGTGAGTGCGATGGTGCCCGGGACCAGGCGGTTGGCACCTGCTCTTGGACCGATCGCTTTGTCTCCCTGACCGTTTGGGATTCTGTAGGACACCCCCTGAAACGTTAAAGTTTCTGTCTTTAGGTTCCACCCATCCTCCCTCACTGCAGTAACTGATTCCTGGGTCAGTTTTACAACGCCGTCTGCTCCCTTCTCGCCGAAAGATTTTATACCATCGAGCTGCCAGGCCCTCCCTCGAACTTCTTCGTGATTGCAATGATGTTTGAGTTGGTGCGATTAATGGGTCACTGGGATGGACAGTATCAGGGAAATAGGGGTGTTCTGAAAGGTCTTGTGCTGTCTGTCTGGTCCCTGGCATGAGGGAGCACCTCAAGTCATCTGCCTCCGTCTCCCGCTGATGTTCACAAGTCGCTCTGTGGTGTCGAGATAGCAGATTATATAGTGGCATTGCCTCGAGTTAAACCAGGATCGTGGGATGATGTTGTGAAAGGAAATGATGGTTTTAGATGCTTATTCTGTCTTAGACTGATCATTTTGATCACTTTTCCATATGTATTTCAGTGTCACATTTTATCTGTTATTTACTCTTCTGGAGCGGTTTGTTTTATATATTAAATATAAGTTGCGATTGAAGTGATTATTTGAAGTGTATTACATTACGATACTCTGTCTGTTTCTATTAGGTACAATGACCTTCATGTGTTTGAGCTTCAGGAACCAACACGAGTTATAGAATGGATTCAGGATAGAAGTATGTTGGATTGTGTCTTTCTCTGTCTGGGTGTGTTTATATAACAGTCCATTTTCAAAAACATTTGATCTTCACTGAGGTTTGAAAGAGTTAAATTACAGAAATTGAATAGAGGAACTAGGTTTGTATTCCTCTGATTTAGAAGATGACTGATGATTAATCAAAGTGTTTAAGGTGACTTAAGGATTTGATAAATTTGATGTAGCAAAATTTATTTTCGTTGGTGAGAGTCCAGACTAAAGAAATATTAGAATTTTTAAAAGAAGAATTAGTGTTAACTCAAAATGTTAACTCTATTTCACTTTCTGCAGATGCTACCAGACTACCTGAGTTTCTCCAGCACAGTCTGTTTTAATTTCAGGTCTCACGCATTCGCAGTATGTGGAGATTTTTTTACTTCTGATTGTGGTAGGAAACAGGAAAAGAACTGTTTTAGCGGCCAGTGTAAACTTCTGTGGTTCCACGCAAACCTACAGCATTGTGTGGAACCACAGAACCACATAAGCGTTATTTGCTTATGCTTCACAGAGAGAACATCATGTTCAAAATAAAAAAAAATCTACCAGAAGCAAATTATCATCAATCAATGCAGCTTTGCCTGGGAGCAGACTTTTCCAGTAATAAAAACAACTGGGATCATAACAAGGACCTGAGTGACATCTTGTTCCTGAGTATTATGATCCAAGTGTTTGGTTGTACCTCCTGATATCAACAGGGAAAAAACGGGGTAGATAAAGAGAAACTATTTCCCCTGATTGGGGATTCTAGAACTAGGGCCAGACTGTTCAGGAGAGATGTTAACAAGAGCTTCCACATGAAGGGTGGTAGAGGTTGGAACCCTTTAACAAATGGAGCTGCTGCAAGATCATTGTTAATTTTAAATCTGAGGTAGATACCATTTTGATTAAGTAATGTATTCAGGGATATCAGACAAAGGCAGGTATGTGGAGGTAGACTGCAGATCAGCCATTGTCTTAACGAATGGTGGAACAGGCTAAAGGGGCTGAATGACCTACTTTTGGTCCTGTGTTCCGGATCACATGGAATATAGGGAGAACTAGCCACGTGGATACATAACTAGCTTGAAGGTAGGAGACAGAGGGTGATGCTGGAGGGTTGCTTTTCACACTGGAGATCTGTGACTAGCTTTGTGCAGCAAGGATTGGTGCTGGGTCAACTGCTTCTCAGCATTTATGTAAATGATTTGGATATGAATGTAGGAGGTATGGTTAGTAAGTTTGCAGTTAACACCAAAACTGGCATAGTGCACAGTGAGGAAGGCTACCACAGAGTACCAGGGGATTTTGACCACATGGGCTGAGGAATGACAGATGGAGTTTAATTTCGATACATTTGAGGTGCTGCATTTTGGGAAGGCAAATCAAGGCAGAACTTGTACACTTAATGGTAGGGTCCTGGGGCGTGTTGCCAATCAGAGACCTTGGAGTGTAGGTTCATAGTTCCTTGAAAGTGGAGTTGCAGGTAGACAGGATAGTGAAGAAGGTGTTTGGTATGTTTGCCTTTATTGGTCAGTGCATTGAGTATCGGAGTTGGGAGGCCATGTTGTGGCTTTATAGGACATTGGTGAGGCCACTTTTTTAGAATACTGTGTTCAATTCTCGTCAAGAGATATTGTGAAACTTAAAAGGGTTCAGAAAAGACTTACAAGGATGTTGTCAGGTTTGGAGGGTTTGAGCTATAGGGAGAGGCTGATTAGACTGGAGCTATTTTCCCTGGAGCGTTGGGGGCTGACCATTTAGAGGTTTATAAAAGCATGAGGGGCATGGATAGCGTGAACAGCCAAGGCCTTTTCCCCTAGGGTAGGGGAGTCCAAAACTAGAGATTTAAGGTGAGAGAGTTAAGATTTAAAAGGGAACTAAGGGGCAATTTTTTCATGCAGAGGGTGGTGTGTGTGTGTGTGTGTGTCTGATACAATAACAACATTTAAAAGGCATCTGCGTGGGTTTATGAAAGGAAGGGTTTAGCAGGATATGGGCCAAATGCTCGCAAATGGGACTGCATTAATTTAGGATTTCTGGTTGGCATGGATGAGTTGAACTGAAGGGTCTGTTTCCATGCTGTACTTGTCTGTGATTTTATCTGCTGCTTGGTTTGGTGTCCACATTTTTTAGTCCTTTTTAATTAATGAAAGGTATTGAGGTGTTAGTGTTACTGTGGCAGTATGCATTGTCTGGTGTAATACTAGAGTTGTTTGGTACTTTTGATTCTCGTCCTTCCCTGTTTGGTAGGTATCTGCATCGCCGGATACAATGTGGGGAAGAAAAATGAAATCTTGGAGCTTTCCCTCCCTGAGAAACTCTGCGCTAAAGGAAACCAGGTGATTGTGTAGTTGAAGAGTGAATAAATTTGAGGAGGAGGTTTTTAATTACCAATGGATTGACAGGTTATGAAGAGCTGGGAAGAAAGAGGAGTTGAGGCCGAGATGAGATCAACCATGATTAAGAGATAATGGGAACTGCAGATGCTGGAGAATCCGAGATAATAAAGTGTGAAGCTGGATGAACACAAGCAGGCCAAGCAGCATCTCAGGAGCACAAAAGCTGACGTTTTGGGCCTAGACCCTTCTTCAGAGAGCTAGGGTCTAGGCCCGAAACGTCAGCTTTTGTGCTCCTGAGATGCTGCTTGGCCTGCTGTGTTCATCCAGCTCCACACTTTATTATCAACCATGATTAATATCATTTCATATACCATATTAAATGACGGTATAGGCTTGAGGGGCTGAATGGTCTACACCTTCTCATTCTTATGGATGGTCCCACATTTCATTTCTGCCCCATGTGAGTAATTGATTCAACCCTTAATATCTGTTCGTGGGGTCAGCAACGGTCATAAATGCACCATGTGAGACCCACCCACCCAGGAGGGTCAAGGTCTGACAGCCGATCCTTGTTCATCTTATCCAGCAATATCTGACACCTTCATCTCTGTTGCTACTACTGTTTCCTCACTGTTGGGATTCCCTCGGAGAGGGAGGGTGGGGGGAGAATCAGGAAAAGGGGTTTCCCTCTGAGTTTTACTCTGTCTTTTCACCTGCAGGGACTTTGCCCAGAAAGAGACTTCACGGTGAAACATGGCTGCTTCTCACAGAGGCCCATTTACCAATTGAAGCACGTTGTTGGAACCAGGTAGGTCCTGAGTCTGAGTGACAGGAATACTGTCTGTGGAGGCTGGTGGGGAATGCAATGTTCAAGACCCTTTTTACAAGTTTAGGGTCCAATCTCACATGGACTATTGGTTTAGTAATTGTTTCTATATGTTCCCTTTTCTGTTTGTGCTTTACAAATTAATGTTTACACAGAAAACGACTATAAAAATCTGGAATTAAGAGTCATGTGTACTGAGACACAGTGAAAAGTGTTATTTTGTGTGCTGCACGGACAGATCGTACCATACAAAGTACGTCAGGGTGGCAGAATACAGAGTTACAGCTGCAGAGAAAGAGATCAGAATTAACATTTGACAGGCGCTATCAGAAGTCTGATAACAGCAGGGAAGAAGCTGTTGTTGAATCTGTTCATGCATGTATCCAAACTTTTATATCTACTACCGACAGAAGAGGCTGGAACAGCTCATAACCGGGGTGGGAGGGCTCTTTGATTATGTTGGATGATTTCTCGAGGCATTGGGAAGTATAGATGGAATGAATGGGATGGAAGGCTGTTTTGCGTGATGGACTGGGCTGTGTTCATGACTCTGTAATTTCTTGCGGTCTTGGGAACTGCAGTTGCCATACCAAGCTGTGATGCATCCAGACAGGATGGTTTCTGTGGTACTCTGTGCAAATTGGTAAGTGTCTTCGCAGACATGCTGAATTTCCTGACCCTCATGAAGTACAGTCGTTGTTGTGCTTTCTTGACTGTTGTGCCAATGTGGGTGGACCAGGACAGATTGCTGGCGATGGTCACTCCCAGGAACTTGACACTCTTGACCATCTCAGTGTCAGCTCCATTAGTGCAGACAGGGGCAATGACCATGAATCCATTGTTGGAAAAACCCATCTGGTTCACGCATGTCCTTTAGGGAGGGAAACTGCCATTCTTACCTGGTCTGGTCTACGTGTGACTCCAGACCCAGAGCAACAGAGTTGAATCTCACCTGCTGTCTGGGCAGTTAGGGGTGGGCAATAAATGCTGGCTTGGACAGCGATGTCCTCATCCTCTAAATGAATAAAAAGAAAATTCAGTTTTAAAAATATATTCTTTTCACCTTTGAACTGGAAATCAAAATTCAATAATATTATGATCACTGATACCAAGAGGTACCTTCACTATGAGACCATTAATTAATTCTGTTATTTTACAATGCCAGCTCTATACAGCCAGCTCAGTGTTTAGCTCCATTATTATCCTCAATATAAATGTGATTCAGGGGAAGCTGAATAAACTCATAGGGCAGAAGGGAATAGAAGAACACGGTAAGATGAAGAGGGGTTTGGAGGAAGCTTGTATTGACCATAAATGCTGGTTTTGCCAAATTCATCTTTATCTGTGTTGTAAATGTTGTGCTTAGGAGCTTCATTCTTTCCCTACAGCCTGTTGGTGAGCAGTGGACCTCCTGATGCCTTGCTACAGGTTTGGCGCTTGGCAACAGATGAAAGCGGTTAGTGAATCATCACATCATGCTTCTAATCCTGTCATGCAGGGGTTTACAGTGAGGGTCTGAGTACATCTCTCTGAGCCTCTCCCATACTCTTTGCTCTCTCCATGCCAGTGAAGAGCTGACAGAGCACTAAATTCTGGGGCCAGCTGCCTCCTTGACTGACACCTCCAGAAAATGTGCTGTCCCTTCGGGGTAGTAATTTTGATAAGTGTCTTAACGCTGTTTACCCGCATTAATTCCACATGCTGATATTCCTGCCCAACAAAAGCCTATCCATCTAAGCCAGCATTTTATTACGTCACTTGCCTTTGAGAAGGTGCTGTTTAATTGCCTTCTTGAAAAGCTGCAGTCCAACCTGCCGTAAGAAAGATGTTGTTAAATTTTGAAAGGATTTACCAGGATGTTGCCATGGTTTGGATGGTTTGAGCTACAGGGAGAGGCTGAATAAGTTGGGGCTCTTTTCCCTGGGGTATTAGAGGCTGACGGGTGACAATATAGATGTTTACAAAACCATAAGGGGCATGGATAGGATGAATAGTCAAGGTCTTTTCTGCAGAATAGGGGAGTCCAAAACTAGGTTCAAGGTGAGAGGTGAAAGATTTAAAAGGGGCAACTTTTTCCATGCAGAGGGTGGCGAGTGCATGGAATGAACTGCTAGTGGAAGTGGTGGAGGCTGGTACAACATTCGAAAAGCATCTGGATGGGTACTTGAATAGGAAAGGTTTAGAGGGATATGGGCCAAATAGGACTGGGTCAGATTAGGATGTCTGGTCAGAATAGACAAGTTGGACCAAAGAGTATGTTTCTGCCACGTACATCTCTATGACTCTATGTGCCCACGATACCCTTAGGGAGGGAATTTCAGGCTTTTGACCCATTGACACTGAAGAAACAGTGATATATTTCCAAGTTAGAATGGTGTGTGGCTCGGAGGCGAACTTGCAGGGTGTGGTGTTTCCATATATCTGCTGCCCTTGTCCTTCTACGTGGAGGTGGTCGTCGATTTTGGAGATGCTGTTGATGAATGCTGTTGAGATAATCAGAGTCAGTGGTTCGGCATCTGAGGAATTTAGTTCAATGTTAAGCCCTTCTTGACTGTGCATGGGTCAGGAGACCATTCTGTCCATTGTATCTTTGCTAGGTCTTTGAAAGAGCTGTCCGGTTAACTCCATTCCTTTAGCCATGCGTCCTTTCCCAGGTACTGTCGAGACCACATTTCAGATACTGTGCACAATTTTTTGGCCTCCGTATTTAAGGAAGAATGTAAATATTTTGGAGGAGGTTTACTCGATTGCTGCCTGGAGTGAGTGAGTGGGTTGGTTGATGAGGAAAGGTTGGACAGACTGGGCTTGTTTCCTCTGGAGGTGAGAGAGTGAGGTGTGATTTGATAGAAGCGTATTCAGATCTCGAATGATCTTGACAAGGTGGATGTGAACAGGGTCCACCTGGGGGCACGGTTTTAAAATTAGGGGGCAACCGTTTAGGCCAGAGATCAAGAGAAACTTTTCCTCTAAAGATTGTGTTCCTTTGACACAGAAGGCGGTGGAGTCTTTGAATGGTTTTACATGGAGATGGATAGATTCTTGTCTGGCAGGGAATTGAGGATTATTGAAGGTAAATGGCAGTATGGGATTCGAAACAATCAGACCAGCTGTGATCTTATTGAATGGTGGAGCAGGCTTGAGGGGCTGAATGACCTTCTCCCGCACTTGTTCCTTGTGTTGGCATGTAATCCCATGTCCAGCTTGTTGTGCTGAAGAGAATACCGGAGAGTCTGCCTATCTGATTTTCCTAGAAATCACTTGCTGTTAATTCAGTCACCACCATTCGGCCTCTGTGGTCTGATTATCTCTTGCCAGTGACGTTTCTGAGAACAGAACCTTAGGACACAGGTGGCCAATTTCTCCATGAAGCCAGGCCTGGCTCTTACAAAGACCTATCTAATTAATCTCATTCCACTTGCACTTTCCCCATTGCCTTGTTGTTTTCTCTATCTCCACTATTCCTCCACTTTCCTTTTGAAAGTTCCCATTGCCCTTTCAGCTAATTAATTCCATAACTCACTGAGTCAGAGAGATGAGAATTTTTAGCAAACACATCATATACCTGTCCTCTGATAACTGAAACCAGTTCCTCCACATTTTACACCAATAAACATTTTATTAACTCTGAATACTTCAGTACATCTTCATCGTAGTCTTCTCTGCTTTATTCATTTAAACTATAAGTAAAGTGAAAGTAAAGCTCCATTGACATTGTCCCCATCAGAGAGCAATTCCAGTTTCTCCAGATGGTTCATGTTAACAGAAATGTTTCATATCTCATAAATTTCCACTGCACCCTTCTCAAGGCCTTAACATCCTTTCTAAAGTGTGGTGCCTAGAGATGGGCACAATCCTCTTGCAGAGGTCAGCTGCTGTTTTATAAAGATTAAGGACAAGGTCTTGGCTTTCATAATCTCTGCCTTCATTGATAAATGACGTGGAGGTGTAGGCGTTGGACTGAGGTGGGCAAAGTTAGAAGTCACATGACACCAGGTTATAGTGCAACTTCTCCATTAGACATGAGTTAGGAAGCGTGGACTGGGAGCAATTGTTCCATGGTAAGGGCACTATAGACATGTGGAGACTGTTTAAGGAACAGTTGTTGCGAGTGATGAGTAAATATGTCTCTCTGAGACAGGCAAGAAGGGGTAAGATAAAGGAACCTTGGATGACGAGAGCGGTGGAGCTTCTCGTGAAAAAGATGAAGGTAGCTTACATAAGGTGGAGGAAGCTAGGGTCAAGCTCAGCTCGAGAGGATTACACGCAGGCAAGGAAGGAGCTCAAAAATGGTCTGAGGAGAGGCAGGAGGGGGCACGAGAAAGGCTTGGCAGAACGAATTAGGGAAAACACAAAGGCATTTTACACTTATGTGAGGAATAAGAGAATGGTCAAAGAAAGAGTAGGGCCGATCAGGGATAGCATAGGGAACTTGTGTGTGGAGTCTGAGGAGGTAGGGGAAGCCCTAAATGAGTTTTTTGCTTCTGTCTTTACGAAAGAAATGAACTTTGTAGTGAATGAAACCTTTGAAGAGCAGGTGTGCATGCTGGAATGGATAGAGATAGAGGAAGCTGATGTGCTGAAAATTTTGTCAAACATTAAGATTGACAAGTCGCCAGGCCCGGACCAGATTTGTCCTCGGCTGCTTTGGGAAGCGACAAATGCAATTGCTTCGCCACTTGCGAGGATCTTGGCATCCTCGCTCTCCACTGGAGTCGTACCTGAGGACTGGAGAGAGGCAAATGTAATTCCTCTCTTCAAGAAAGGAAATAGGGAAATCCCTGGCAATTACAGACCAGTAAATCTCACGTCTGTCGTCTGCAAGGTGTTAGAAAGGATTCTGAGGGATAGGATTTATGACCATCTGGAAGAGCATGGCTTGATTAAATGCAATCAACACGGCTTTGTGAGGGGCAGGTCATGTCTCACAAACCTTATCGAGTTCTTTGAGGATGTGACTAGTAAAGTTGATGAGGGTCGAGCTGTGGATGTGGTGTATATGGACTTCAGTAAGGCATTTGATAAGGTTCCCCATGGTAGGCTCATTCAGAAGGTCAGGAGGAATGGGATACAGGGGAACTTAGCTGCTTGGATACAGAATTGGCTGGCCAACAGAAGACAGCGAGTGGTAGTAGAAGGAAAATATTCTGCCTGGAAGTCAGTGGTGAGTGGTGTTCCACAGGGCTCTGTCCTTGGGCCTCTACTGTTTGTAATTTTTATTAATGATTTGGATGAGGGGATTGAAGGATGGGTCAGCATGTTTGCAGACGACACAAAGGTTGGAGGTGTCGTTGACAGTATAGAGAGCTGTTGTAGGCTGCAGCGGGACATTGACAGGATGCAGAGATGGGCTGAGAGGTGGCAGATGGAGTTCAACCTGGATAAATGCGAGGTGATGCATTTTGGAAGGTCGAATTTGAAAGCTGAGTACAGGATTAAGGATAGGATTCTTGGCAGTGTGGTGGAACAGAGGGATCTTGGTGTGCAGATACATAGATCCCTTAAAATGGCCACCCAAGTGGACAGGTTTGTTAAGAAAGCATATGGTGTTTTGGCTTTCATTAACAGGGGGATTGAGTTTAAGAGTGGTGAGATCTTGTTGCAGCTCTATAAAACTTTGGTTAGACCGCACTTGGAATATTGCATCCAGTTCTGGTCGCCCTATTATAGGACAGATGTGGATGCTTTGGAGAGGGTTCAGAGGAGGTTTACCAGGATGCTGCCTGGACTGGAGGGCTTATCTTATGAAGAAAGGTTGACTGAGATCGGACTTTTTTCATTGGAGAAAAGGAGGAGGAGAGGGGACCTAATTGAGGTATACAGGATAATGAGAGGCATAGATAGAGTTGATAGCCAGAGACTATTTCCTAGGGCAGAAAAGGCTAACACAAGGGGTCACAGTTTTAAGCTGGTTGGAGGAAAGTATAGAGGGGATGTCAGAGGCGGGTTCTTTACACAGAGTTGTGAGAGCATGGAATGCGTTGCCAGCAGCAGTTGTGGAAGCAAGGTCATTGGGGTCATTTAAGAGACTACTGGACATGCATATGGTCACAGAAATTTGAGGGCGCATACATGAGGATCAATGGTCGGCACAACATCGTGGGCTGAAGGGCCTGTTTTGTGCTGTACTGTTCTATGTTCTCCTGACAAAGGAGAAGCTCTCCGAAAGTTTGTGATTTCAAAAAATTTTCAAGTAAACCTGTTGAACTATACCTGGTGTCATGTGACTCCTGACTTTGTCCACTTAAAAAACCAAGGACCTGTATCATTATTTTAACAGCCTGCTTGACTTGTCCGAACAGTTTCAAGAATGTGACTGTGTACTCCCCGGTGCTGTGTGGTCCTTCAAAAATTGCACCCATTTGTTTACAGTGGCTGTTGTCACTATCCAATTCAGAATGAATGAGTTTGTGCTTCATCTTTCTAACTGGTTTGGATCTGAATTTACCCCCATTGTCTACTTGACCTAAAAGTAAATTGGTTTGATTGCGTTTCACCCCAGGTTTACTCTATGCAATTGCCTGGAATATTGTGTCCAGTTCTGCAGAGGAGTTTATTAGTGATTGCAGGATGAGATATTTCAGTTAATGTAAGAGGCTGGACAATCTGTGATTGTTCAATTTGGAGCAGAGATGATTAAATAAAGGATGATTTAATCAAGGTGCTCAATCATGAGGATTTTTGAGAGAATAAATCTGGAGAACTTTTTCCAGTGGCAGAAGGATTGGAAATTTCGGAGGTGGGGTGGGACAGATTAAAGAAGATTAACATGAAAACTGGAAGGTAGAGGAGTAAAATTTTACTTTTAACGCATGAAGTTATGATCTGGACTGCGTTTCCTGAGATCCGGAAGCAGGATCTCCATTTCAAAAGGGAATGAGATAAATATTTGGATAGAAAACCTTACTGAGGTGTTGATGTTCCAGGTGCAGTCTCACCAGTGGTGATAATGTCCTTCTATTTCAATAACTGTCTGTTGTCCTCCCTGTGACAGATACCATCACCTTGGTGGACTCTATCCAGCACCAGTCTCCAGGCAGCCAGTGGTCAAAAATCTCTGCTGTCTGCTCTCCGACCCCTCAGGTCCTCCATGGTTCAAAGGTTAGCGACCTTGCAATCCAGGAAATTGCATCACACAAAGTGCTTTTTAAACCAGGTCGGTCTACCTGTTTCTCTCTCTCAAAAATTATTTTTCTCTGGCACCAAATAGCCTCCAAATAGCATCTGTGTGATGATTACTTCCGGAGCATAACTCCTTGGGCAAGGGTGGAGATGAGCAGGATTTCCTGACCTAAGGCCACCATATCCCAGGGAAAATCTGCTGAAGCCCAACTCGACCTGAATGCAGAATCAAATGGGAGCAAATGCCGGAGGAATTGGAAGGATTGTTATGGTGATCCTGGTTAGCATGGTGGAAGGTTTGGAATAAGACCAGGGAAGGTCTCTTCCACCAGCTCCTGCAGTCAGACTTTGTAGCACAAAAAAATTGGAGGTGTTCCTTGCACTGGGAACAAGATTCTGAGGTAGAGAAATGGGAGATATAATGGGACACAATGCTCTTAGTTTCAGAGGATTATTTATTTATGCTAGTAGCTGAATATGTCAGGAATGTGACAGTGGGGTGAATGGAAAGGGGTTTGGGTTCTGGGATTTGGGAATGAAATGGATGTAGATTGAATCCATTGGCGATGTGTAGAGTGAGAGTGAATGGTAAGGGGTTTGGGTCCATTGGTAATGAATAGAGTAGGAGTGAGGGAATTGATGAGGAGTGACATGATGGCTGTGGGTCAGATTGGTTATGGTTGAACACTTCAAGCTAGATCCTAAATAACAGGAGCATGTGTTGATTCTCTCCTCAGGGCTAGCTGACTGTCAGCCAATCAGTGAGCTAGAGTTTCATGATCATTCCACCTTTTCTTTCTGCTCCCTGAATGGCCGCTTGTGGTTGGCTGATAGCCGTCAGCGTTCCAGCCTGATTGGACACTCGGATGTGCCTATGAGCAACGAGGACGGCTACCATTGGACAATGGGATGGGCGCCTGGGCATTCAAAGGTGGCCAGGCTGTGCTGGGATGGTCGAGTGGTGCTGACTGACTATCGTGACTTGAGCAGGGCCCTGAGCCTGACCAAACTGGCAATACCCACCACTATCCCAAACAGTGACTATCTGAGCTTGACATGGGCACCCTGTCTGCAGGACCATCTTGCAGTATCTGGTATGTTAGTGTTTGACTGCGGGTGGGGGAAAGAACTGTGTGTGGCTGGGGTTAGGAGTGGGGGTGAGGGTAGTGGGAGGGAGAGAGGCTTACCTGTCTTATAGGACCCATGGAAACCTTCACTCCAGCATGTCCCATTACTTATGGCTGATCTTAACTCCGTTTTATTTAGCTTGGTTTGGTAACACTCAATGTGCTGGTTTAATGCAAATAACTGATCAAAGCTATTAGATTTTCAAATTAAGTTCCAGGCTTGGGCCTTTCAGGGGGGAGTCATTCAAATTCACCCGTTCCCTGTAGGGAGGAAGCCTTTTCTGGTGCCAATCCTGGCTTGAACATTAAGGTTCTGTCCCCTTGTTCAGCATTCCAGTGGACCAGAGGAAATAGTATCTCTGTATTTAAATCCTTTCCTTGGTGTGGGTATAAATCTGAGGTGATTTAAATAAACCCAGTATGCCTCAGCACAGAAAGCTGGGTGCCAGATGGGGCATCACTTGTGCTCTGACGCTGAGGAGAAAGGCTCACTGTGACGAATTGAAAATGCCATTTTAGAGGGTAGTTGGAATGGGGACATTTCTTGCTTTTGCTATATCCAACTGCTCCATGCTCAAATCCCCTTCACCCATTAGCCACCTTGGCTCTAGTAACACTTTGCTTTAATAAATGTTCACTTGTTTTCAGGTCCCTCCTTGTCCTTGTCCCTCCCTATCTCTGCAGTCTCCTACAGCCCTCCAAGATCTCTGAACACCTCCAAGAGAGATCTTCCGGCAGATGACTAAACACTAGATTGAGGCACATGTTGAGGGGGACAGAAGGTCAGCAGAGAAAATTCCACAGCTTAGGGTCCAGGCAGCTGAGGGGAGAGCTGCCAATAATGGAATGATTAAAACTGGGAGTGCCCAAGTGGCCAGAACTGGCAGAATTCAAAGATCTCAAAGGGCTATTCGGCTAGAGGAAATTCCAAAAGATGAGGGAATTGAAAATAAGAGCGGTTTGTTGACTTTACCTGTCCTATGTCAGGCATTAGCCACTTGATGCAGTGAAGGCAGGATGTAGACATAATGCTGGAGAGGGGGCAGGAGCACTGAGGGAGATACCCATTGACATGGGTATTTGATGTTTCTGTGCAGCTACTGAGATTATTTTCCTTTCTAAAGGTTTTAATGGGACTGTTCACATATATGACACCAGCTTGTGGTTGGCAAAATCCATTGGAGTGGAGCCAACCTTCATCCACCGAGGTCACAGTGTCACCCTGGAGTTTGATCAAAAGAAGCCGGTGGTCACCAGACATGCTTGGCACCCCTGGAGACAACGGGTCCTGCTCTCAGCTGCAGACAACGGTTCCTTCCATGTCTGGGATTGGACTGATCAGAGATCCTTTGATAATTATGCTGCTGGATTGAGTTTCGTCTCATCAGTCTCTCCTTCCCAATAGAAACCCCACACCACTGCATGTCTCCTCCAGCAAACTCACTGTGTCTCACTCACTGGTGACTCTGATGCTAGCGCAAGTTCAACCAGGGGTGATATTTACATGTGACCTGCGAGTACTAACATAGTAATCGGTCACATATAACAGCCCAGTCCCCTTGCAATGCATCACAACCCAATATAAATAAGACTGTCACCGTGTAACCGACTGACCCCCCTGATAGTTTGGCCCTGTCACTGTGTGACTGACTGATCCTTTGTTGAAGGTGGAGGGACTCCTGTTGGTCTGAATAGCAGTGTTTTGTGAGACTGTAGATCTCCCTGTTAAAGGATTCTTTGCGGATGTTGGCAGTCTTGTAAGTTACTTATAATCGGAAAGCTGCTGTCACTAAATTGAGGCTTTAAGAATAATTACATAGAGGAGATATCAAGGATTAGGTGCGAAGATACTAGCAAGCATCTTCATAAAAGTTTTTAATGTTTTAACAACTAAAATTGGTGTACACCATTGCAAGTGAAAATTGTTCTCTTTATTCTTTGTTTATTAATGCTTTTTAAAACCGGCTATCCATTGTTGGTAACTTGGCACAAATTATAAATATTTACTTTTGTAATTTTTCGATTTTCGGCTGTTAATTTTGTATCAGGTTTCCAGCCTTATATAAAGCAGATGGTGTTCTAACACACCACTCCATTGTGCATGTACATAGAAGGTTTTACATTTGTCATTGAGAATGAACCTGAATTGAAACGTAAACTTCATTTAATCAGGGGGAGATTTGCCACCTATTTGTCAGTGATGTTTAGAGCAGGAACCTTATTGCGTTGTTTTGTTTTTGGAATGTCAAATTGAGTCTTTGAGCTATAGTGAAAAGTTATAGTCAAAATTTTAACTCCGTTTCTCCATCATGCCTCCAGTGAAGTTTCTCCTGTACTTTGTATTTGGGCTGCTGTGAATTATCTCCAGTTTTGAGCACTTACTGGAATTGTTGCTCATGTTCTTTACCTCCTACCACTCTGGGAAATGAGGACACCCTCTCTGAAAACACCACACTGCCACATTGGGCATTTCCATTGGAAATTTTGCTTCCATAGGGAGGTCTGTGATGGAAAAGTAGGCTCCTTGCATCTCAGATGCTGTTCTGAACTACATTTCCCTGACATTGACTCACCATAATTACCTAGGCTTCTTGTGTCATAGAAATCTACAGCACCGTAAAAGGTCCTTTGGCCCATTCAGTCTGTGCTGGTCAAAAACAACCACCTAACTATTCCAAGATAATAAAGTGTGGAGCTGGATGAACACAATAGGCCAAGCAGCATCTCAGGAGCACAAAAGCTGACGTTTCGGGCCTAGACACCTAACTATTCTAATCTCATTTTCCAGCACTTGACTCATAGCCTTGTATGCCTTGACATCGCAAGTGCACAGCACTTCAGGGGAGGCAATGGCCTAGTGGCATTATTGCTGGACTGTTAATCCAGAGACCCAGATAACGTTCTGGGGAGACAGATAATGGGAACTGCAGATGCTGGAGAATTCCAAGATAATAAAATGTGAGGCTGGATGAACACAGCAGGCCAAGCAGCATCTCAGGAGCACAAAAGCTGATGTTTCGGGCCTAGACCCTTCATCAGAGAGGGGGATGGGGGGAGGGAACTGGAATAAATAGAGAGAGAGGGGGAGGCGGACCGAAGATGGAGAGAAAAGAAGATAGATGGAGAGAGTATAGGTGGGGAGGTAGGGAGGGGATAGGTCAGTCCAGGGAAGACGGACAGGTCAAGGAGGTGGGATGAGGTTAGTAGGTAGATGGGGGTGCGGCTTGGGGTGGGAGGAAGGGATGCGTGAGAGGAAGAACAGGTTAGGGAGGCAGAGACAGGTTGGACTGGTTTTGGGATGCAGTGGGTGGGGGGGGGAAGAGCTGGGCTGGTTGTGTGGTGCAGTGGGGGGAGGGGACGAACTGGGCTGGTTCCCTAAACCAGCCCAGTTCATCCCCTCCCCCCACTGTACCCCACAACCAGCCCAACTCTTCCCCTCCACCCACTGCATCCCAAAACCAGTCCAACCTGTCTCTGCCTCCCTAACCTGTTCTTCCTCTCACGCATCCCTTCCTCCCACCCCAAGCCGCACCCCCATCTACCTACTAACCTCATCCCACCTCCTTGACCTGTCCGTCTTCCCTGGACTGACCTATCCCCTCCCTACCTCCCCACCTATACTCTCTCCATCTATCTTCTTTTCTCTCCATCTTCGGTCCGCCTCCCCCTCTCTCCCTATTTATTCCAGAACCCTCACCCCATCCCCCCCTCTCTGATGAAGGGTCTAGGCCCGAAACATCAGCTTTTGCGCTCCTGAGATGCTGCTTGGCCTGCTGTGTTCATCCAGCCTCACATTTTATTATCTAACGTTCTGGGGACCTGGGTTCAAATTCCACGACAGAAGATGGTGGAATTTGAATTCAATTAGTATCTGGAATTAAGAATCTAATGATGACTGTGAATATATTTTTAAGTGTTAGAAAGCCAATCAGGTTCACTAATGTCCTTTAGGGAAGGAAATAGCTATCATTACTTGGTTTGGCCTACATGTGACTCCAGACCCACAGCAATGCAGTCAACTCTTAATTGCCCAGCCAGCAATGCCCTTATCCTGTGAATGAATTAAAAAAAACTTAAATATTCTGAGGTTTTCTGCCTCTCCCACCGTTGCAGTCAGTTCAGTACAGGCATGACATAGTCATACTCATGACTTCATACCTTACACACAATGTCCCAGACACCACCATCACCATCTCAAGATATGTCCTGTCGCATTGGCAGGACAGATTGAACAGAGGTGGCAGCACAGTGGTGTACAGTCGGGAAGAGTTGCCCTGGGTAACACTCAAAATTGATGCTGGACTCCATGAAGTCTCATGGCTTCAGGTTAAAGATGAGCAAGGAAATGTCCTGCTGATTACCATGTACCGTCCTCCCTCAGCTGATGAATTGGTACTCCTCCATGTTGAACACCGCTTGGAGGAGGCACTGAGAATGGCAAGGGCACAGAAGGGGTTGGGAATTTCAATGCGCATCACCAAGAATGGCTCGGCAGCAGTACGACAGATCGAGCTGGTTGGGTCGTAAGGGACATAGCTGCTAGACTGGGTCTATGTCAGGTGCTGAGGAAACCAACAAGAGGGAAAAACATACCTGATCTCATCCTCACCAATCTCCTCACAGATATATCTGTCCATGACAGTATAGGTAGGAGGGACTACCACACATTCATTGGTCATGGATACCTTCCATCTTGTGGTGTGGTGCTAATGGGTCAGATTAATTCAAATCTAGCAACTCAAAACTGGCATCCATTAGGTATGGAGGGCCATCGGCTGCACTAGTAGAATCGTACCCCAGCACAATCTGTAACCTCATAGGCCAACATATCACCTGCTCAACCATTATTGTCAAGCCAGGAGCAGCATCAGGCATACCTCCAACAGCACAAGCAGCGAGTGACAGAGCTAAACAATTCAACTGTGAATAGTGGTGGACAATTAAACAACTCAGTGGAGGCGGAGGGTCCACCAATATCCCCATCCTCAATGATGGGGGAGCCCAGCACATCCATGGAAAAGCAAAGGCTGAAGCAGTTGCAACAATCTTCAGCCAGAAGTGCTGAGTGAAAGATCCATTTGGCATGGGAATCAGGGTAAACTTTGTTCTGGCTGGCTGGAGCTATACTGGGCACATAGGAAGGTGGTAATGGTTGTTGCAGATCAGTCATCTCAGCTCCAAGACATCTCTGCAGTTCCTCAGGGTAGTGTCCTACGGTCAACCATCATCAGCTGCTTCCTTCCAGCAACAATACTTGTTGACAACGATTATTTTCTAACAGCACTACAGGTCTACGCAGAACAAAGGGACTGCAGTTCTAAGAAGACAGCTCACCATCTTCTCACGTCAATCTGGGACAATAAATGACAGTGACACCTACATCCCATGAACAAATTAAAATAGCTCCCTTCTCTGTCAACAATCTAGGTTTATGCCCAAAACTAAGTTTATATATTTGCTATGCAGCATACAGGAAGACAGTCAGTGTTCAAAAGTGGGATTAATATTATAAAACAAGATATTAGCATACTTTTAAAATTGAGTGGCTTGCTGTGGGTCTTTTTTCATTTATTTGTTCATGGGGGCGTATAGACAAGGTGGATAGCAAAAAAGCTTTTTCCCAGAGTGGGGGAACTCAATTACTAGGGGTCATGAGTTCAAAGTGAGGAGGAAAGTTCTTTACACAGAGGGTAGTGGGTGCCTGGAACGCGTTGCCAGCGGAGCTGGTAGTCGCAGACATGTTAGCGTCTTTTAAGATATATTTGGACAGGTACATGGATGGGCAGGGAGCAAATGGACACAGACCCTTAGAAAATAGATGACAGGTTAGACAGAGGATCTTGATCGGCGCAGGCTTGGAGGGCCAAAGGGCCTGTTCCTGTGCTGTAGGTTTCTTTGTTCTTTGATGTAGGCATTGCCAACTGGGCCAGCATTTGTTGCACATCTCAAATTACCCTGAGGGTAGTTAAGAGTCAGCCACATTGCCAGTATAGAGGCCAGACCACGTAAAGATAGTAGGTTTTCTTCTCGAAAGACCATTAGTGAACTAGATGGATTTTTATAATAATCGATCATAATTTTGTGGTCACCATCTCAGAGTCTAGCTTTCGATTCTAGATTTATATACCCACAGACGTTTTTCTCTTGGACAGAGGGATGCATATCCAACCATTTTCTCACCAACTCATGCGCACACACACAACGCACACACACACATGCACGCACGACCCCATACAGACATGATGTTCCTAGCCTCATGGTCTTTTTCTTACATGTGCACAGTACTCACATACTCTCACTCTGTCTCTCACGTACTTAATCTTACATAGATACAGACTCACACACAATCATACACAGTCAAACTTACAAGTACATGGGCAGTCATGCTCAAACTTACATGTAATCTCATGCAACTTACAGACATGTACTAACTTTCTCACATTTACACCTGCAGAATCGTGAACACACTCAAGTACACACAGGAATTTCTGCATACATGTAAGTTATCTCACACACCCTTCCATGCACTCATGTTCAAATATTAACAAACTTCAAATACACATTCATGTACACACATTTACTCACACACCCTCCAACACAATCATACAATGCACTTACATACATTAATATTTTCACATGCAGACTACACTCTCACACGATATTGTTATTGGGTGCTCGTTGATTTGAGGGTGACGTTTACTAGGGTCATCAGTTCCTGCCATCGATCTTTAAGTGACTGAGAAGGTTATTTCTTGATCCACATATTCTTGGACAGATGAGGCACGGTGTTCCAGGAAGTTGAAAGCTGGATTTACTTTCCTTCTCTTTCACTGCTCTACGTCAGTAAGACATTGAGACTGGTGCAGCTGGATGGACAAGTTGTTGCCTCCCAGTCAATACTGACAATGCTGCTGCGTTTCAAATACGAGATTTGGGGTGTCACTGTGGTGATTTCACTGTCCTTAGAAGATGGACATTTAACAGCCAGGAATGATGGCTAACATTTGAGCTGTGTCAGCTTGATGATCATTGATCTACAGAAGTTTTGACTGAAATATTTGTGGACCAGGTTTCAGGAAGGACCTTAGCATTAATTCAATGGTTTTCCCACTGAATCCAGAAACTGCAGTGAAAGCTTTGCTGATGGAATTTCCCTGTGTTATGGACGCACTGTCCAGGTCTCTCAGCAGCACAGGGCTGTGCTCTGTAGACTAGGGCTTCTGTTGAATAACAGCAAAGACCTCTTCAAAACACTCACTGCTGTAGTTTGTTGAATGCTGAGATGGTGCACCTAACCCAGTGTTGGGTTTCCTTGTCAATGGTGGCCTTTGGAGCAAGGCGGCTGCCAAGATCTAGCAAGTGTTCAACATATTCCCGAATCTCTAACATATTCGGGAGTTGGAATGTTTGGCTGACCAGCTCTGAGCTAATATTCACACTCAAATATCTCTGTGTATCACAACCCCACACAAAGACACACATACATGTATACACACCCCCAAAGCTTGCACGTGCATGCACTCCCCTCCAACGCTCGCATGTGCATGTGCACATATACTGTCCATCAATGCTCACTCATTCACTCTCCCAAATCTCTCTCTCAACCCCACAACTCTCACATACTTGTCCAAAATACTCACTCACAAAACCCAAAACTCTCACCCTCAATCCTAACACGCACCCAAAACACTCTCACACCCCCCAACTCTTGTGCGCACACATTCCCCCAATTTGAACACAACATACAAACACACAGCTCCCAATATTAACACAGACACACACTCTCATGTGGCCCAACATTCTCCTTCATGCACTGAAACTTGGAGGGCTATTTCTAAATGGAGGTCACTTCTAGAATGCAGTGGAAGAATTGCTCTTCTGTCAATCTTATTATGGAGATGTGACTAAAAGATATTTTCCAATACGTCATTGATGGTGAAAAGACAGAAAGCAATTTGTTCCCAGAAGTTTGAGATACCACACTCATACAGACAAGCAAAGGTTCCCATCCCATCAAGGTACACAAGGTCAGAGTAACCACTGGGCCCAGCCTGGATGATCCAGGGTCCATACCAACTTTTAGGTTTCAGGGGCATCAGATTGATGTAAACACCTAGGTTAGTCCGATTGTGCTTGTGAAAGAAACAGCAGGATTTCCCTGCTGGGTGTGTATATAGGAGCCAGGACATCTTGGCCTCTGTGTCAGTCTGTCTAATTGTTGACCTGAATGGAACAGTGACTTGGTTTGGGAGATGGAAACTCACCACACTCCCCTGACAACCAGCCTTCGATTCTGGCAGTCCCTTGGCCAAGCGGACAATTTCAAAGTGGCTGGGGTCGAGGCTCACTGCTTCCATTCTGTGATGCCTGCGCGTTCGAGCATTGCAGTACAGCATATGGTAGCTGTCAGTGATGGTGATCTCTGCCAGCTCACACTCCAGTGCCTGGTATTCAGTTATTGGTTCTGCTAGCTTCCAGTTATCTCCACTGTCGTCACTGAAGATATAGAAAGAGTGGGGGTGTGTGAAGTACTTAGGCGGGATCAGGCAGCACCTCCGGCAGATGATATAGGCGTAGGCAGGGACTATGAGCCTCCCTTGCTGTGTTTGCAAACCGTGACCAGGTCCCACCGCGAAGGTGGCCCATTTGCAGAGCTGGCTGCCGAGGACCTCGTCGGTCAGGTCCGTCAGCTCCGTCCAACTATGTCCAGCATCGTGGCTCAGCACGTAGCACAGCCTGGCCAAGTTTTTGCCCCACCAGATCTGCTGCCCCTCCGTGACACCATCTTTGACACAGGTGAAGAACAAGTAAATCACACCACGTTTCCGCTCATACACCGGGCATGGGTTCATTGTCCGATACCCAGGCAGCACAGCCGTCTTCAGCGGTGTCATGTCCTCCCACTGGGAACCAGAAACAAAAGAAGATCAGACACAGCTCCCTCCACAGAAAGTGGGCCAAAGCAGTCAGGAATGATCTCAAAGGAGTATGGTGGATACAGTCAGTTAATCTGTAACAGCCTACACTGTCATCATGGACTCTGCTGCAATATTCCAATCAGTGTCACTTGTATAAAGCAACCATTCCATAATAAACTCTTCCAGCATCTGCCACTCACCCACATTTCTGTCAAATTCACAATTCCCTGAATATCCCCAACCCCAATGCTTCCAGAGGTCTTGCCTGCTCATTCTTAACCTCCAGCCTCAAAGCTTTCTTTTCCCAGGCCAATCAATCTCAGCTTCAATTCCGTATCTCACAAATTCCATCTCCAAATTTCTCTTTTCTCCAATCTCTGTCTCTCCTCACTCCAATCTCTCCTTTCTGATCTCTCTTCAATCTCCCCCCTCTCTGCAATCTCTCTTTCTCCCCTCTCCAATATCCTTCTCCATGCAATCTCTCTCCGCTCCTCACCTCTCTCATCTCTCTTTCCTCACTGATCTCTGTCTCCTCTCTGGTCTCTCTCCCTCTCTCTGATCGCTCTTCTCCCTTCCAGTAATCAGTGCTCCTAATTCCCAGCCCTCTCATCCTCCTGGCATTATTTAATCTTGTTATTGGTGGGGTGGGGCAGGGAAGGTATTTATGTGGGGTGATGTGGGGATTGTGTAGGGGGTGCTGTCTATGGGGTAAACAGAGATTGAAACACAATTGTGTCACAGACAAGTTGTTAAATTAGTATTATTATGTATCAACTGACTTGCCATGCTATTGCCCCAGGACAGTCTGCAATCTGGAACCACAACTGGGATTTTTAATGTGAGGTCATTGCTCAGGTTTAATCCAAGGAGCACTAGCCTGAAACGCTATTCTAAGAAGATTGGCATTTATCATTCTCAGTTATCCTGAAAAGGTGGTGGTGAGCCTCCATTTACATGAACTGCAGAAGAACTGAACAGCTTTGCTAAGACTAGTTCAAGAAGGACAAGAGTCACACACACTGTGTCACTTCATGGTGTTAAACTTGAGTCAGAGAAGGCCAGATAGGGTAAGGGGCAGGAACCTGCCTAAGCTGTGGGCTATGAACTGAGCCAGGTTGATGTTATTTTTTATGACAAAGACCAGGCATTTTTTTTCTGTTGTGCTTGCCCAGAGATTTAGATTCCTAAAAATGGATTTGCTAATTACTCCAGTAGTCAGTCAGAGTATTATTACTGCATTTTTGGACATTTTACTGAGCTAAGAAATTTCAAGGTACATGCTGGAAATTTTAAAGGATGTAGAATCAGTTGATATGGTAAGCATTTTCTGCTAGTCTCGAATCAGCCTTGAAAAGCTTATGGTGAGGTGATAGAGTGTCCTGCAAGGCCACTTCCGAACCACTCAAAACGTTAGATACACACATTGGCCCAGGCAAGGAAAATAGAATTCAATTCTCAAACTGTGCACAGTGGGATGTGCACCCAGGCTGAATCAACCAATAAGAAATGTTTGACTGGATTCCAGGAAACTTCATGGGGTCAATGATGAACATAGAACATAGAACATAGAACATAGAACAGTACAGCACAGAACAGGCCCTTCAGCCCACAATGTTGTGCCGACCATTGATCCTCAGGGATGCACCCTCAAATTTCTGTGACCATATGCATGTCCAGCAGTCTCTTAAATGACCCCAATGACCTTGCTTCCACAACTGCTGCTGGCAACGCATTCCATGCTCTCACAACTCTGAGGACTTCCTCGGCGGCTCGTTCTCCAACTGTATACCACTGTACCACCAGCTCTGCTGGGTCTGTCCCACCTGTGGGACAGGAAATATTCAGGGATGGTAATGGTGGTTTTTGGGACACTGAATGTAGAACAGTTCAGCACAGCACATTGTCTTTGGCCCACAATGTTGTGCTGACCTATTATCATATTCTAAGATCAAACCACCCTCCATAGCCTGCATTTCAGTATCATCCATGTGCCTATCCAAGACTCGCTTAAATGTCCCGAATGTATCTGACAAGAAGGTATATTCTAAAGTCCATTTTTTCACTTCATTTTGAAAAATACTTGTACCGTTTTGAACTGTGCAAGACACTGTCTCGACTGTGGATGATACATACCTTCACTGATCCTCTGATAAACGAGCCCTTTCTCATCACCAGAAGCTTTGCATTCACATCCTGGAACGACATTCGTTTCTCTGCAAAGGCTAAAAAAATGTTGTGCTCCTTGAGGTAGAGCAGTGAGGGGATGCGGTATACAGTCTTCTTCCCCTTCTCAAACAAAATCATTCGGCTTGGAAGTTGGTCAGCTGGCATAATTACTGCCCCTACAGCATTAGAAGTGGAGAAAGAATCTATTTTTGCATTTTCAGAATGTGTCACTAAGCTAATAAAATGCTGCAGGATACTGCTTAACCATTCTTAACTAGAAGACAGATCATCAGCTTGTGCTCTTTGACTGCAACTGCTGTTATGAGCAGGAAAGCTTTCTGGAACACACAGCACGTGCAGGGCTACCTGCGCCCAAGCCAGTTTATCACAGCAACAAAGACAACTTCACGTTGCAGTGTGCTACATAGGGATGGCGCCGAGGGAAGGCTGCGCAGTCAAAGGGTCCACACTGAGGGAGCACTGCGTTGTTGGTGCCGAGGGAGTGGTTCGCTGTCGGAAGGTTGGCGCTGAGGGACCGCATCAATTTCAGAGAAGCAGCGCTGTGCTGTCGGAGGGTCAGCACCAAGGGAGTGCCGCATTGTTGGAGGGTGAGCGCCGCACTGTCGGTGGTTCAGCACCAAGGGAGCTGTGCATTGTCGGCGCTGAGGGAGCGCTGCACCGTTAGAGGGTCGGTGCCGAGGGAGGGGGTATCGTTGGAGGGTCGGCGCCGAGGGACTGGGCACTGTCAGAGGGTCGGCGCCGAGGGAGTGGGCACTGTCGGAGGGTCGGAGCCGAGGGAGTGGGCACTGTCGGAGGGTCAGTGCTGAGGGAGCGGGCACTGTCGGAGGGTCGGCGCCGAGGGAGTGGGCACTGTCGGAGGGTCGGCGCCGAGGGAGTGGGCACTGTCGGAGGGTCAGTGCTGAGGGAGCGGGCACTGTCGGAGGGTCAGTGCTGAGGGAGCGGGCACTGTCGGAGGGTCAGTGCTGAGGGAGTGGGCACTGTCAGAGGGTCGGCGCCGAGGGAGTGGGCACTGTCGGAGGGTCGGCGCCGAGGGAGCGGGCACTGTCGGAGGGTCAGTGCTGAGGGAGCGGTCACTGTCGGAGGGTCAGTGCTGAGGGAGCGGGCACTGTCGGAGGGTCAGTGCTGAGGGGGCGGGCACTGTCGGAGGGTCAGTGCTGAGGGGGCGGGCACTGTCGGAGGGTCAGTGCTGAGGGAGAGGGCACTGTCGGAGGGTCAGTGCTGAGGGGGCGGGCACTGTCGGAGGGTCAGTGCTGAGGGGGCGGGCACTGTCGGAGGGTCAGTGCTGAGGGGGCGCCGCACTGTCGGAGGGGCAGTGCTGAGGGGGCGCCGCACTGTCGGAGGGGCAGTGCTGAGGGGGCGCCGCACTGTCGGAGGGTCAGTGCTGAGGGGGCGGGCACTGTCGGAGGGTCAGTGCTGAGGGGGCGCCGCACTGTCGGAGGGTCAGTGCTGAGGGAGTGGGCACTGTCGGAGGGTCAGTGCTGAGGGGGCGGGCACTGTCGGAGGGTCAGTGCTGAGGGGGCGGGCACTGTCGGAGGGTCAGTGCTGAGGGGGCGCCGCACTGTCGGAGGGGCAGTGCTGAGGGAGCGGGCACTGTCGGAGGGTCAGTGCTGAGGGGGCGGGCACTGTCGGAGGGTCAGTGCTGAGGGGGCGCCGCACTGTCGGAGGGTCAGTGCTGAGGGGGCTCCGCACTGTCGGAGGAGTTGTTAATACTGATGTTTTGTCGGATTATTCAGGTCATTGTCATTATTGCTGTCGGTGGGATCTTGCTGCGTTTCCTATCCGTGGTGTGAATTCACGAGAATGAAGGAGGCGCTATCGCAACGCTGCTGGGCCCCTTGTTCGCCCGCGGCCCCACAGCCCGCTCTGCCAGACGAAGCGGCGCGGTGTTTCCCGAAGCCCGATTCCGGCCTCGGTCCGCCTGATGTTGGATTTGTTTCAGTTTTACCTCCAGCTCCACCTTTACCGTCGCTCCGGCTCACCTCAGTGGACAGAGCATGCGCGGGGCCGCGGCGCCCCCTGGGAGTTGTAGTTCCTACCTCCTTCCTCACAGAGATAATGGGAACTGCAGATGCTGGAGAATTCCAAGATAATAAAATGTGAGGCTGGATGAACACAGCAGGCCAAGCAGCATCTCAGGAGCACAAAGGCTGACGCCCATCATGGGCCTCCTGCAGTGCCACAACGATGCCACCCGAAGGTTGCAGGAACAGCAACTCATATTCCGCTTGGGAACCCTGCAGCCCAATGGTATCAATGTGGACTTCACCAGTTTCAAAATCTCCCCTTCCCCCACCGCATCCCAAAACCAGCCCAGTTCGTCCCCTCCCTCCACTGCACCACACAACCAGCCCAGCTCTTCCCCTCCACCCACTGCATCCCAAAACCAGTCCAACCTGTCTCTGCCTCTAACCTGTTCTTCCTCTCACCCATCCTTTCCTCCCACCCCAAGCCGCACCTCCATCTCCTACCTACTAACCTCATCCCACCTCCTTGACCTGTCCGTCTTCCCTGGACTGACCTATCCCCTCCCTACCTCCCCCCCTATATTCTCCTCTCCACCTATCTTCTTTTCTCTCCATCTTCAGTCCGCCTCTCCCTCTCTCCCTATTTATTCCAGAACCCTCACCCCATCCCCCTCTCTGATGAAGGGTCCAGGCCCGAAACGTCAGCTTTTGTGCTCCTGAGATGCTGCTGGGCCTGCTGTGTTCATCCAGCCTCACATTTTATTGTCCTTCCTCACAGAATCCCTGCAGTGTGAGGCAGCCGTGCGTGTTAAATCTGTTTTAAATAGGCCACCCCTTGTTCTCAGATTTATTCCCTCTGCCCCTCGACTCTCCCCACAGGGGAAACATCCTCGCTGCCTCTACCCGGTCACATCTTCTCCTAATAACGTATCTGGTCACCTGTCATTCTTCTAAATCCTCATGCTGTCACCCTTCCTCACGCCTGGTTCCAACAAAACATTAACTTTGATTTAGTTTCTGATTTACAGCTTCTGTAGTTCTTTTATCTTCGACTGCAGACTCTTTGTGTCATCCTCACCATTTTCCATCTATTTTTGTGCCATCCACTAAAATTGGTGACAGTACATTCACCTTCCCTACCCAAGTGCATTAATTTTTATGTAAATAATTGTAACCCCCATACTGATCATTGTGACACACCACTACTTACAAGTTGCCACCCTGAAAATGCCTCCCTACTCTTAACTCTGGTAACTAATAGAAGCCAATCCTCTAACCATTCAAAGAAATTACCTTCAACACAAGCATATGGACGTGCATGGAATAGTGTAGGTTAGATGGGCTTCAGATCGTTACGACAGGTCAGCACAACATCGAGGGCCGAAGGGCCTGTACTGTGCTGTAATGTTCTATGTTTAACAGCCAGGGCTCTTACTGAGCAGCCTGACATTTGGCACCTCATCAAACATGTACTGAAAATATAAATACTTTACATCCACTTTCCCTTTATCTTTTCTATTGATACCCTCTTTATGAATTCTCATAAATCAGCTAAATTTCTCTTCATGAAGTCATACAGACTTTCCTTGATCATATTGTAGTTTTCTAAGTGTTCTGCTATTACATCCTTTACAATAGCCTAAACATGCAATATGCTAATTCAACCCTATTTTACCATGCAATGTGTCATCAAGAGGTCAGGTCTGATAAATATGTCAGAATTCTTTGAGAAGGTAACAATTAGGTGAGTTTATAGGGGAATGGGTCTGGGTGGGATGCTGGGAAGCTTGGTATGGACTTGTTGGGCTGAAGGGCCTGTTTTCCACACTGTCTACCTTATTCGTAGAATCCCTACCAAGGAGAACCAGTGGATGCAATTATTTGGATTTCCAGAAGACCTTTGACAATGTGCTGCACAGAAGGCCACAAAATAAGAGCCCATGGTGTGATGTGGATAGAGGTGTGGCTAACTGGCAGGTGGCAGAAAGTGGGAATAAAGGGGTCTTTTTCAGGACTGTAGTTAGTGACTAGTGGAATTCTGCAGAGGGCTGTGTTGGGACCACAACGATTCACATTATGCATAGGGTTGAGTGATGGGACAACCCTTTATGGACAACCTGAGAGAAGCTGGAACTTCTTCAATAAGAGTTAACATTTCAGGTCCGCTGAAAGTGTCACTGGACCTGAAACGATGACTCTTTCCTTCTCAGATGCTGTCAGACCTGCTGAGCTTCTCCAGCAAATTCCTTTTTGTTCCTGATTTACAACATCTACAGTTCCTTCGATTTTTCTTCAACCAGAGAGATTGGTGAATCTGTGCAACTCATTCCGCCTCCCCCTCTCTCCCCATTTATTTCAGAATCCTCACCCCATCCCCCTTTTCTGATGAAGCCTCTAGGCCCGAAACGTCAGCTTTTGTGCTCCTCTGATGCTGCTTGGCCTGCTGTGTTCACCCAGGTCCACACTTTGTTATCTTAGATTCTCCAGCATCTGCAGTTCCCATTGTTTCTGATCACAAATTTAAGACCCAGTGGTGTTAGTGGAAGTGTGATATGAATTGACAGAAAGTTGGTTAAAAGGTAATATTTGGATGGTGGTGCGACGTCCTACTGTGTTGTGTTGGGACTGCTGGACTTCTCTATATAGCTCTACTATCTGAATTGGATGTATGGAACACAACAGCAAGATATGTAGCTAACACAAATGGGAAATGACAGGAGGATTTTAAGCATCTTCAGGAGACCAGATCAGTTAACCAATTGATCAGATAGATGAAATGTGATAAAAAGTACAAACAAACAATCTGAAGAAGGGTCATTTGACCTGAAACATTAACTCTCCTTCTCCACAGATGCTCCCAGATCTGCTGAGTTTTTCCAACAATTTCTGTTCTAGGACAAAAGTCAGATTTATTTTTCAGTTTTGTTCTTTATAGATTTTAATTCATAAATGACATCCATAAATAAATATACAACCAATACAGAACATGAGAAGTGCAAGTTCTTATTAAATGACTGCTCCAGTTCATGGGGTTAGAATGGCCATTTCAGCAGGTGCACTATCTATTGGGACCAGTTTGAATACCCACATTCAGAGCTTTAATTTAAATCTGAACCTTAGTAAAGAGCTGGGATAAGCAACAGAAGGTTGAATAAAAACACAGAACTAGGTAAATCAAATATTTTGGCAGGATTGAGGTTATAGATTACAGAAAGAAGAGCAGCTGAACTGTATATCTCTAGTACAAACTGCCACACTTACGAATGAGCTGTAGATATCAGTCACCCCAGTCCAGCCATAATGTGAACACTTCCTCCATTTCAGAGTAGATTCAATAAGCAACCACAAGGAGAAGAGTGAGCAATTCAAAACAACTGAAGTCAAGACACAGGACCACTGAAATTTACTATTTACCCCATGAGCCCGAGCAGCTCTTCTTCAAAAATTAATACTTTGGAAAGCAGGGATAATATCATACAGTTAGATTGCATGTATTTCAATGAAAACACGTAACATGTAGGATTCCCCGGCCAGTACACAGTGAGGTAATATCACTAATTACAGTCAGTAACAAACATAATTAGGCAAAATGTTCCAGCTGCTTTTGCATACAGAGTTGTGCATGTATAGGTTAAGCATTTTAAACTCATCATCAGCACGATAACCTGCAGCAGCAGTATAGGCAGATTGAATTGCACCCTTTGGCTGGACCTAAATTTGTTTAAATATAGTGTGGACTTCCTGTTCATTAAACATAGGGAGCAGAAAGGGTCCTAGGCAATGTGGCATCCAAAGACTCCCTCAGTAGGCTCTGTGTAGGTCTTTTTCAACTCTTCATGTGGAAATCAGAACCTGAGCTACTGGTTAGCATCAGACTGCTTCGGTTAGCAGATGTGAGGAGCAGCAGCACAAGGCCAGACTCCTCCTCTAACAGATAAGCAGGGAGTTAGCACATCTGGCAGCAGCTCAGAATGCCAACAGAACCTGCATCAAAGCCAGACCACCAAGGTTTTGAACCACATGGACAAGTGGTGTTTGAAGCAGCCGCAGAATTGATGAGTAAAAGCACTCAAGCAATTCCAGTCCCCAGAATCAGCATCCTCTCATCCTTAGTGCTCTGAAAGAGACTGGCTAATTAATGTCAAACCAGGTTTCCACTACATTTCTGCCTTTATTGGACAGACTCAAATTTAGGGATCAGAAAGGAGTTCATATTCCAAACAATGGCACAAAAGATCTCAACGATAAGGGTACAAGGTTAACAGAAAGTGGACATTTTGGAGAAAGACTGGAAGCATTTGTCTTTCCTAATAATTGTCCATACAAGTTAACAACCATGTCGTTCCCAACAATCTTCCACGCCAGTGAATTAATGTCCAGCAGTTTTGATGAATATAAGATGATAGGAGCTTGGAACACCATCCTCACCAGAGAACAGAAGTTAGCAAACATTTTCACAAAGTGCAAAACCTTCCCTATAGCTGTTGAAATACTGAAAATAAATCTACTTCTCTCACCCTTAAAAATCCTAAAAAAAAACTTCTGAAAATTCATTTTCAAAGACACTTAACAAAACACCAGATGGTTTGGGTGGCAGTTTACCCACTTTGTCCTCACTCAAAACTTCACTAAAGCATTTCAGAAACAATCACTTGTTCATATTTTCTTTGGAACCAGTGCAAAAGAAGAGATTATAGGTTTAACAACAAGCAAATAACATTCCTCACATCTCTTGGAGAATAAGTTTGCAGTTGGAATTAAAAGAGAAAAAAATTACTTACTATTTACAGCCGATTACAAATAGCCACTTCCAGACTGGGCACAGTTTGAATTAATTGACTGGGCAAGACTCTGGTTGGTGAGTAAGATGGTTGGGTTTCTTTTATCCCATCTCTTTTTATAGAATCATACAGCACAGGAGGAGGCCATTTGGCCCATTATGCTTGTGTCAGCCCTCCTCTAATTAAACCCACTCTGCTTCCTTCCTTTAAAATGCTGGTTCAGGTTTTGGCCAAACTCACTAGCACAATGCACACGCTGATACCTCACACTGGCCTGATATTCACATGTGTGCCAAGGTGACCAGTGTCAGCAGGATATTGGTCATGGAGTGCATCACAGCTGAGCCAAATGATCTAGATTCTACCTGATGTCTGCAAAGAAGTTTTATTAGGAATCAGGACAGTCTTAAAGAACAGAATAACTTTACACTCCCCAACTTGGGGAGGATATCATTTTTTTTGAATAACCTGCTTGGGATTAGCTCTTAGAACACAATAGGAACCAAACTTGGATCTTCTGGACTGTATGTTTCAGTCATGTGTAGGTTTTAGCCTACAACAGAGCCATACAATTAACATTATAATTAAAATGTGACTGCAGTCAGCACTTGGAAGAATGAAATCTCCTTTTTGCAGTGTGTAAAATAAACACTTTGAAATGCAAAATAAGACTTCTAGTTCATTCATTGTATATCTCTGCAAATAATTAAATAAAATAAATATTCTAAGTATGTTCTCTTAAGACTATTGTTAAGACTTCTGCCTAAAGTGCACAAGTGGACATAGGTATGAATAGACTGTGGGACTAGAATCTCACTTGCTGTCCACCCAAACACCCTCAGCAGCAGCTATTCAGGTCTCAAAAAAAAAACAAAAAACTGTAGATTCATACACACTAAGGCTTTAAGGGCGCACGCGCACACACACTATCTCTCTCACAAAGACACCAGCTCACACCCAATTCATGAGTACATGTGCTGGCATTAATTTCACAGCAGCAAAGAGGTACAAAAACTAGCCGTCCAGAAACAATAGCTGACAGAATCATCATTGCTGTTCACATTACCACATATTGCAACCATCCAACTGGTGTCAGGGTGACCAGGCTGTAATTGTGATACTGAAGACTGATTGGATGAAGTCTGATACACAATCCTGGACCATACAAAAGGCTATGTCCACAAGTGAAATGTTTGATCGCACAGTCATGGGCAGTATCTTTTAAACTGACAGTGCTAATCCAATTCTGAACTAGACAGAGGGCTGGCAGGTGTCTATCCTCAGCAGTGGGCTGCCAGTTTACTGTGAAATTTGTTTGTAAATAGTGAAAAGAACAGCACACAAGGTGAAGAGACTGCGATATCTGTAACAGGCTAACGATTAGGTAGAGGCTACCCAGTTTCCCACAAGAGCCAGTAAGGGTCAGAGTTAGATCCCAAGTTGTGGCAATTCACCTTTTCCGTGTCTAGCATGGGAAGACACAACAGAAAAAAATCTTACTAAGAATGACATATAAAAGGACAGTAAATTTTGCAAACACAAATATACCAATAGTTTCCAGTTCACAATGTAAGACTTATGTGCAAATTAACAAAAACAAAATCAAAGAAATACTAAGCAAGAAGGAAGGGGATCAATGGAAGATCTCAAATTGTAAATGTACAGAGGGGCAAAAATCCAAGGACAGAGTGTCACATCATAGAGTGACTTTCATTATAATGGTACCCAGTTTGTCTGCACATTTACAGACCTCTCAAGCTGTCGATACTGGGGCTGTGTCTTGAATTTGCAAATAGAGCATCTATAATGCAAAACACTGACTGCATGAACCTGATCTCAGGCCATTTAGTGGAACTGAATGACTTTGTGACCAAGTTTCTGTTAAACAGGGGAAGCTGCAGCCAATGAATGAACATGCAGCATCAAGAAGCAGAAAGCAAAGATGTAAAATGACACAAGATTTCCTGGTCAACAAATAGACAACTTCACCAGGTTGAAGCTAGCTGCTTTCCAGAATACTGAAGGGCTTCAAAGTCATCCAAGTGTAGATTTGTCACTACTCAGCAGGTTGGTTCTGTATCACCCATAATATCCTGACTTCCAGCTCTTTAGTGTAAACAGGTGACATTTGCTCTGTGCTTTTTTGCTCCAACTCCAGACACACACGCACACACACTTGCTAGTGCAGAATCAGTTTACACACGAGCAATCAGACCATTCTTTTCTGGCTCTAGGAAGTTCTTGACCATTGCACCGATCAGTTTGTTCAGCTCTTCAGCCAGGTAAGCTGTGCCACTGCAAATGTAAAGCAAATTACAGTTACCTTTAAACCCAGGTACAAGCCGCAACAGTGGGTCACGCCTGAACAAAATTGTGAAACAATTCATTGAGGGACCAATACAAACGAAACATTGGAAATACATGCTCAATGGAAGTGTGTTGATATTGTGGAGCACAGACTCCCAAAACATAACCCTTTGCATACACAGCAGCTATATTAAACCATAAGAGTAAATGAACAGTGTTTTGAATTTCAATAATGGCAGACAAATATCACAAGAGTAAAGGATAAATCTGTTTAAGGCAAAAATTAGGATACAATTACAGTACTGCATTCAGCTTTGGGCAGTGAAGTGGCTCAGTGGTTGGCACTGCTACCTCATAGCACCAAGGACCCAGGTTCGATTCCACCCTTGGCTGACTGTCTGTGTGGAGTTTGCACATTCTCCTGCATCTGTGTGGGGCTCCTCTGGGTACTCTAGTTTCCTCCCATAGTCCAAAGACGTGCAGGTTAGGTTAATTGGCCATGCTAAGTTACACCATGGCACCCAGAGATGTGAAGTCTAGCTAGGTTAGCCACGGAAAAAGCAGTTACCGGGATAGGGTTGGGATGGGATGCATTTCAGAGGGTTGGTATGGACTCAATGGGGCAAATGACCTGCTTCCACGCTGTAGGGATTCTATGATTAAACAGATTAATTTTGAAAGATTTTAAAGTCAGTGTATAATGTAGAAGGTTAAAAATTACAGTAATGAGCACAGACTTTAGCGACCACAATAATCTTTACAGAAGGAACAAATAATGAGACATAAATGAGCGTTTGATGTGGTGAATAGAATTCTCCTTAGCGGACAGGAGGAAGGGTAGGCGACTTCAAATGAGTGACAAGAGATTAAGGAGAACTTTTTACAGACAAGGGGTTGAAGTAGAGACAATTGCACCATTTTAGAGAAAATGGATAAACATTTGAAGCATAGAATGAGATAGGATTATGGGGAGTGCACAAGGAAGTGGAACTTAATTTTATTGCTTCAGCACAGATGCAATGGCAACAATTAGTTCTCAAGCAACAAGATGAACTTCTACGAAAGTTTGTCTTTTCCAATTATGTAAAGCCTGCGAAATTTGAGCAAAAACCTCTGCTAGGACAAGTATCGATAATATATACCTACAGTGTTCTTTTCACTTTACTGCCACATCAGCTTACTTTCACTGAAATTGTATTAAAAACAATGGGACAAGAATTAAATTTCTGCTATAACACGTGTTTTGTTAATGTAATTGGCTGTAACACAATTGATGAATAGTTGACCGCTTGAATAATGTGAACTCTCTACTATACAATATAATGATTTTCTGTAGCAATTTCCCTGCAATGCAATTTTCCATAGCATGAAGTCGCACAAGAATGCAACTACTGCGTTATAGAACTAACTTAGGATTTTTAAAAATTCATTATCGGATGGGGGTGTCACTGGCTGGGCTAATATTTATTTTCCTATCCCCAGTTGCCCTTAAGGTGGCGGTGGTGAGCTGCCTTCTTGACCCGCTGCAGTCCATGTGCTGTAGGGTAGACCCGCAATGCCCTTAGAGAAGGAATTCTAGGATTTTGACCCAACGACAGGGAAGGAACGGTGATATATTTCCGAGTCAGAGTGGCGAGTGGCTTGGAGGAGAACTTCCAGATGGTGGCGTTCCAATGTATCTGCTGCTCATGTTCTTCTAGACGGTAGTGACCAGGGGTTTTGGAAGAAGCTGACTGACCAGCAGACTTTGGTAAGTCAGAAGTCTAGTTATTCACCCAGGATTCCCACATTCTGGCTTGTTCTTGTAGCACGGTACTGGTATGAAAAGTCCAATTCAGTTTTTGGTCAATGATAACTCCCAGGATATTGATGGCAGAGGTTCAGTGATGGTGATACCATTAAAAATCAAGGGGAAATGGTTAGATTCTCTTTTGCTGAAAATGGTCATTGCTCGACACTTATGTGGCATAATTTTTCCTAAGCACTGTCTAGATATTGTTGTAAATGGCACTGATTGTTTCAGTATGTCAGGAATGGAGAATGGTGCTGAACATTGTCATCAGCAAAAATCCCCACTTCTGACCTTGTGTTGGAAATAACGACATTGATCGAGCAGCTAAAGGAGGTTGGGCCTTAGACAATACCCTGAGGAAGATGCCGTAGACTGAAAATGACTGACTACCAACCACCACAACTAAGCTCCCATATACCAGGTATGAGTCTGCCCAGCAGAGAGATATCACCAATTGTCACCGACTCTAGTTTTGCCCGGGCTCATTGATACCACACTTGATCAAATCCAGCCTTGATGTCAAGGGCTCTCACTCTCACCTCATCTCTGGAATTCAGCTGTTTTGTCCATGTTTGAACCAAGGCTGGACTGAGGTTAGGAGCTGAGTGGCCCCAGCAGAATCCAAACATGGCATCGCTGATAAGGTCCAACAAAAACACAAGCAAAAGCAGTTCTAAAGAAGAATCACCAGACTCAAAACGTTAATTGCCGTTTTCTCTGCACAGATACTGTCAGAACTGCTGACTTTCTCCAGCAATTTCTGTTTCATGTTTATTTTAGAACTCCAGCATCCGCAGTTCTTTGAATTATATTGGTGAGTAGGTTAAGCACGGGTTGCCTGATAGCATTGTTGATGACACTTTCCATCACTTTAATGAGGACCTAGTGCAGATTACTGGAGTGGTAACTGGTGGGTAGATGCCACTGACCCTTTCTAACATTTGGACTTCAGATTGGCCTCCATTCTGTTTTCATCAGTGGAGTTGAGTTACAGTCTGACCATGAATTATCTGAGTGGTAAAATGAACTCTTCCAGTTTTAACAAGAAGCCAGACTTATTTTAAGCAAATACTCATGATGGCAATCCTCTCCGCTGTTATGCAGTGTTCTAACCTTTCCATGGTTAGTGAGGAGTAGTCAGAAAATAAAGGTGAGAACCATTGTTCTGATCAGGTTTGCAATCACATTCAGTAACACTAACCTCTGGCCTGGTGGTGCACAGAACTCAGCGTAGTATTTGATCTTTGGCTCAGTGCCACTGGCACGAAGAGTCGCGACACAGCCATTCATAAAGCTGAAGGTGATCATTTGGCTGCTTCTGCTTATGGGCAGCACCTGTCATGGGGAAAGGAATGCAAGTTAGTTTGGAACATTAGAAGAACAGAATGTAAAACCAAGTAAACAATATACAGCACCATGACAGAATTAGATAGAATATATAGCACAGACACAGATCATTCCACCCCACAAATCTATGCTGACATTTGTACTCCACTTGAATTCCTCCCACTTGTACTTATCTAACCCTTATTCAGATGCTTATCTATCCTTCCTTAAACTAATCTACTGTTCTTGCCACCTTATCTATTCTACAATTAACTAAGATGCCTTGACTACAATTCCCAGCCCTGTAAATGTTGCAGCTGAGAAGGGTGAGACTGCTCTAGAATCATAGAATCTCTACAGGCTGGAAGCAGGACTTTCAGCTCATCAAATCTATCCTGACCTTCTGAAGAGCATCCCACTCAGATCCAAACCCGTACCCTATACCTGTAACCTTACATGCACATCCCTGATCACTACGGGCAATTTAGCATGGCCAATCCACCTAACCTGCACCTCTTTGAGCTGTGGGAGATAACCGGAGCACCCAGAGGAAATTCATGCAGACATGGGAGAATGTAAACACCACACAGACAGCTGCCCGAGGCTGGAATTGAACACAGGTCCCTGGCACTGTGAGGCAGCAGCGCTAACCACTGAGACACTGGGCCACCCACCATGCTACCCATTTAGGGCAAATCTGCATTTGGGCAGGATACTGTCAACATGTCTGGACCATTTAGCGACAAACAACCCTGGAGTTATCAGCCCAATTCTTTCAGATCAACTGGATCTACTATGGAGCATGCTCTCTTTGTCATAGCTGCAGATCCTTGGACTGCACCTTAACCTAATAGGACAAGGGAATAAAAGAACTCAGAGCAAATAGATGGTACATCATTGCAAAGACCTTGTCAAAACTATGAAAATATAGATGCAATTTCAATTGCTAATGTCCTGCTGTCATTTTAGCCATGGGACCTGGTAACATGGCTAGTATGTCAAAGTTAAGCACCCACTTCATGCATTCCAAGGACAATAAAAGTCATTCTGGTGAGCATCCTGCTAGCAGCAGATTTTAGGGATTCTTTAATGCTTATATTCGTGAGTGTAGTCAAGACTTAGAATTTAATTAATTAATTGTAAAGAAAATTACTAAAATCCACAATGACAACTATTATTAAATCTGACATTTTGAAAATGTCAGTCATTTGAATAGCATTCAGAGCTACAAGATTTCACCATTGTCAGCTTATTTGATGTGAAAGATCTAACAACCTTCCTTACTGGAAGACCAGATTTATTTGTTGCTTTGACGCACCTGGAAATGACTCAAAGACTTCGAGTTTTAGGTGCATAGTTCTTACAAAGTGACGTTACAGGTAGACAGGGTAGGAAAGGCAGTGTTTAACATGTTTGCCTTTATTGGTCTGAGCTCAAGTATAAGCATTGGGATGTCATGTGGCAGCTATAGCAGGAGACTGCTGAGGCCAGTTTTGGAGTTCTGTGTACAATTCTGGTCATCTTACTATAGGAAGGATATTATTAAATTGGTAAAGTTGCAGAAAAGGTTTACAGGGATGTTACTGGGACTGGAGGTTTTCAGTGATAAACAGAGGCAGGATAAGCTGGGACTTCTATCCCTGGAGCATGGGAACTTCAGGGGTGACCTTGGAGAGGTTTATAAAATAATGAAGGGGCATAGGTAAGGTAAATAATAAGGGTCTTTTCACTAGGATAGGGGAGTTCAAAACTAGGGGGCATAACTTTAAGGTGAGAAGAGAAATGTTTAAAAGGGACCTGAGGGGCAACTTTTTCCATACACAGGGTGGTTCATATGTAGAATGAACTGCCAGAGGTGGTGGTAGATGGGAGGTACAGTTACAACATTTAATGGACATTTGGACAAGTGCATGAACAGCAAGGGTTTAAAGGAATAAAGGCCAAACACAGACAAATGGGACTAGTTTAGTTTAGAAGCCTGGTTGACATGGATGAGTTAGACTGAATGGTTTGCTTGTGCTGTATTTGGCACTTTGATGAAGAGGTTATGGAGATCAAAGGTAATATGACTGCCCTGTAAATAGGGTTTTGCCTCAAGTTATGTTCCACACTTATGGCCACCTTGTGCATATGACCCTGTGATCATGCATGAGTGCACCCTTTTCTGAAGACAAATTTTTTTCTCCTTAGTGCATTACAAGGGAGCGTAAACTTGTTCAAGCACGGATGCTGACCAACATTTACCGAGACTCTACCTCAGTTCAAAGTTATACCCCACTCTCAAAGACCCAAACCAAAGAAACTTACTGTGTTAGCTGTCATTATTTTCCCCGCTGGTTGACAGTTAGCATGTGATCGAAGGAGGTAGACTATCCAGGTCACTATCCCGTGTATGAGCTCCAGCTTCACCCGACATAAGGATACACCATCTTACGCCAGTGTGTATCTCTCACTGTCAACTCCAACAACTTTCAAGCTCCTTATGTGCTCATCTAAGCCTTTTATTTTTTGGTCCCTAATTTTCCCCCTCTTCTGTTTGGCACACCACTTTGTTATGCCATCTACTATGGTCCACTGTCTGTTGATTGAAACAGGGTGATAGTGACTCGTAGAATTCCCCCCTCAAGCACACACCCTCCTGTGCAATATCAGATTGTACTCTTACATTTGGAGTTTCCATCTCTTGTGTCATTATCCATCCAAACACAGTATTAGGTTTTCACGTTAACTGCTGAAAGCCCCAGGACTGACTTGAGAGTATAGCCCTGACTGCATATGGCTGAGATCCCTGGACTGTTTGGACTCGACATGTAAGGTTGATTTTGGTTCAATTCCAGGACTGCAGGAATATCAATCTCTGAATGATTGTAGTTAACCCCTGGACAATGTCCTTGATGCAGCGTTGCACAAACTCCTGACTGACGCTTTGTTCCACCAAAAACTGGTCTGGTTTGACTTTCAGGCATGACTATTCAGTTGAGGCATTTGTAATACGTTTGCCACATAAGCTGCTGGAATGCACTGTAGCATGGCACCATAATGCAACTTGATTGTTCAGTGTTTGCAACCGTGACAAGTTGCCTGCCTTTCTGTCTGTGTTAGTCAAGCAAGTCAAGCCACAGCATTTAAATAAACAATGTGACTGAGCACAAAGAAAGCAAAAGCTATAAATTGCATTTTGTGCAAATGCATGAAATGGGAGGGACCCCAAGCACAGAAAGCCACCTGTAAGGGCCCAATGTAAGATGTTAGCAAGCTCCAATGTGCAGTAGTGATGTCCTGAATTAGCAGATACCAAAGGCTCAACATGGCAGAGTCTCCAAAGGAGTATAAAAAAGGGCACGGGTGAACTTAATAAAAATTAGGAAAGCTACAGGAGTGCATACGATAAGAAAGCATCGGAATTTTTAATGTATGAAGAGCAAGAGAATGACTAGTGAACTGTTACAGGACCTATAGATGACTACTACTATTATCTTCTTGCCCTTTTTAAATCACCTCCATCCAAAAGAATTCTACATCTTCTACAAATTCTACATTTCTTGCTATTGTATTTATTCCATCCCGTGCCAACAACACTACCCCACCACCCTTTCTTTCGTGCCTGCCGTTTCAAACTCACATATCCCTGAATATTTAGTTCCCAGATCTGATCTCTTTGTAACCAAGTCTCTTTAATGGCTATAGAATTTACCTGTTTGCTTGTACTCACTTTGAGTTAATTTACTTTGTTCAAAGTACATACTTTCTAGTAAAAACCCATTAACTTTGCCTTTTTACAACTTTTTTACCCTTTGATCCTAGATACTCATGATTTTCTATGTTTGTATGCCCTGAACCTTCCTAGTTCACTCTTGTACAGGTAAGGTAGGAAATAGTGAGGATGATAGCTGTACATTGTAGGCAGATATCAATGTTCTGATCAGCTGGGCATAGCAGCTGCAAATGGAATTGAACCTGGAAAAGTGTGAGGGATAGCACTTGGAGAGTGCAAACAAGACAAGGGTTATCCAGTGAATAGTACTAGGCTGGAATATACTGAAGATCAAAGGGGTCTTGCCTTGCCGCGCATATTCATAGATCTCTGAATATAGTAGGGCAGGCAGATAAAGGTGGTCAAGAAGGCATATGGGATACTTACCAAGGTACCAAATAGAGGAGCAAGAAGGTTATGTTGGAACGGTTAGCAACACTGGTTAGATCACAACTGGAGTGCCGTTCTAGATGTATTATAAATAGGATGATATTTCACCAGAGGGTGCAGAAGAGAGAGTTATCAGAACGCTGCCTGGATTGCAGGATCTGAGCTAAGAGGAAAGACTAGGTAGGCTGGGGTAGTTTTCCTCGGAGCAGTGAAGGTTGACAGGAGACCTGACAGAGGTGTATAAGATTCTGAGGGGCCTACACAGAGTACACAGAATGCACTTCTTCAATCTGTATAAGGGTGAATAACCAGGAGGCATAGATTTTAGGTTAGTGATTGGAAAGTTCAGAGAACAGCTGAGAAGAATTAATTTTCGCCCAGAAGTTGTGGCTAGTGTGGGGAACACATGGCCTGAAAAGACTGGCTGAGTCAGAAACTCTCATGACGTTCAAGCAGCATTTTAGAAAATGGAATCAGTGTGGCCAGATATTTGCTGATTGGTGCAGGCACAATGGGCTAAATGATCTCCTTTTGTGTTGTGAATGTTCCCAACTCTTTAAGGTCTCAAGACAGAGGCCCAGAGAAGCAGTCAGTAAGCCACTGGGGCAGCATAGTGGCTCAGTGGCTAGCACTGCTGCCTCATAGCACCAGGTTCAGGTGACTGTCTGTGTGGAGTTTGCATGTGCACCCTGTGTGGGTTTCCATTTTCCTCCCACAGTTGAAAGATGTGCAGGTTAGATGGATTGGCCATAGTATCCAGAGATGTGGAGGCTGGGTGGTTTAGCCATGGGAAGATTGCAAGAGTTTTTTTTTTAAGTTATATGAGAGGCAAAAGTGGACAGTGGACCACTAGGAAAGTAGTAATGGGGAACAAAGAAATGGCTGAGGAACTGAAGAAATACTGTGTGTCGGTCCCGTGATAGAACACATGAGTAATATCCCCAGTCTCGGGGTGTGCGTGCGCGTGCACCTGGGCCACAAGGACTATACCAGAGAGTTCTGAAGGAGAAAGTTGAAGACAAAGTGGAGGCATTAGTGGTGATCTTTGAGGAATCACTGGGGTCAGGGAGGGTCCCAGAGGACTGGAAATTCACTTATGTAACCCCCATCCATCCTCCACACCACCCCCGCCCCCCCACCGTTTAAGAAAGGAGTGAGACAAATGATGGAAAATTATAGGCCAACTAGCCTGATCTCGGTCATAGGTAAGATTTTGGAGTCAGTGTTCACTTTATACATAAATGATCTTGATGAAGGAACTGAGGGCATTCTGGATAAGTATGCAGGTGATACAAAGAGTGGTAGAGGGACAGGTTGTATTGAGGAGAGAGGGAGACTGCAGAAGGATTTAGACAGGTTAGGAGAGTGGGTGAAAGAGTGGCAGATGGAGTACAATGTGGGAAAGTGAGGGGCCGCGCACCTTCAGAAATCTGAAGTGCAGAGGGACTTGGGAATCCTAGTCCAGGGCTCCCTTAATGTAAATTTGCAGGTTGAGTTAGTAGTTAGGGAGGCAAATACATTGTTGGTATTTATTGAGGAGACAAGAATAAAGAAGCAGGGATGTAATTCTGAGGCTTTAAAAATTGTCTGACCAGAGCTTTATGGAGTATTGACAGTAATTTTGGACACCAAACCTCAGGTAGGATGTACTGACCCTGCAGCAGGCCAGAGGGTTGTCACGAGAATGGTCCCAAAAATGAAAAGCTGAACATATGAGGAATGCTTGAGGATTCTGGGTTTATACACAGTGGAGTTTAGAAGGATGAGGGGTGATCTAATTGAAACTTACCGAATAGTGAATAGCCTGGACAGAGTGGACATTGGGAAGTTGTTTCCATTGACGGGACAGAGCAGGACCCAAGGTCACAGCTTTAGAGTAAAAGGAAGACCATTTGAAACAGAGATAAGGAGAAACTTCTTCAGCTAAAGAGTGGCAAATCTATAGAATTCATTGTCACAGAAGGCCGTGGAGGACAGGTCATTGAGTATATTTAGTACAGAGATACATATGTTCTTGATTGTCAAGGGTATATCAAAGGTTACAGGGAGAAAGCTGTAGAATGGGGTTGAGAAACTTAATAGCCATGATTGAATGGAATAACAAGTTTTGAGAAGATTTGTAGCTCAGGTTGAGGTTCTGGATGCGAGTTTGCTCGCTGAGCTGAAAGGTTCGTTTTCAGACGTTTCGTCACCATTCTAAGTAACATCATCAGTGAGCCTCCGACGAAGCGCTGGTGTTATGTCCCGCTTTCTATTTATCTGGTTAGGGTTCCTTGGGTTGGTGATGTCATTTCCTGTGCTGGTGATGTCATTTCCTGTTCTTTTTCTCAGGGGATGGTAGATTGGCTCCAAATCAATGTGTTGAAGTGGGACATAACACCAGCGCTTCACCGGAGGCTCACTGATGATGTTACCTAGAATGGTGACGAAACGTCTGAAAACGAACCTTCCAGCTCAGCGAGCAAACTCACATCCATTGAATGGCATAGCAGACTTGATGGACTGAACGGCCTAATTTCTGCTCCTGTCTTATGATTTTATGGTTACGGGGATAGGGTGGGGACTGGGTCTGGGTCAGATGGTCTTCAGAAAGTCAGTATGGACCAAATGGGCCGAATGGCCTCGTCCTACACTATAGGCATTCTATGATTCTAAGTTGCCTCCACCCGATTACTGCTCTGACTTTCAAGTCAGGAATTGTTACTGTCTCGTTTCTCACCTGTTCATGGGAAAATTATGAACTCGGCATAAAGGAGGAGAGATTAGTGTGAAAATAAGGTGCAAAATAAGAACCTTCTGTCCTCAGTGTAGAGGATCAGATATTTCCATATCCCAAATTTGTCACCATTCCGTACGCCATTTAAGAGTTGAAAAAGAATTGCCCCCATTATGTGTTTCTAAAGTCTAAATCATTAATATAAATTATGAAAGTGGTCCTGGTACTGATCCTTGAAGGACAGCATTTCACTCCTTCTGCTGGTCTCATTAACTGTCCGCCTTTTGGTCTTGTGTCTAGCTAGCGAGCAATCCATTCCAATTGCAAGTTGTTGTTGTTGCGACCATTCAATAGAATTAATTCATCACACCGATATATCCTAATCTAAAAACAATGGGAAATATACACAGTAAGACCGGATGAACACAGCAGGCCCAGCAGCATCTCAGGAGCACAAAAGCTGACGTTTCGGGCCTAGACCCTTCTTCAGAGAGGAGGATGGGGAGAGGATTCTGGAATAAATAGGGAGAGAGGGGGAGGCGGACAGAAGATGGAGAGAAAACAAATTAGGTGGAGAGGAGAGTATAGGTGGGGAGGTAGGGAGGGGATAGGTCAGCCCAGGGAAGACGGACAGGTCAAGGAGGTGGGATGAGGTTAGTAGGTAGGAGATGGAGGTGCGGCTTGGGGTGGGAGGAAGGGATGGGTGAGAGGAAGAACAGGTTAGGGAAGCAGAGACAGGCTGGACTGGTTTTGGGATGCAGTGGGTGGGGGGGAAGAGCTGGGCTGGTTTTGGGATGCAGTGGGGAGATTTTGAAGCTGGTGAAGTCCACATTGATACCATTGGGCTGCAGGGTTCCCAAGCGGAATAGGAGTTGCTGTTCCTGCAACCTTCGGGTGGCATCATTGTGGCACTGCAGGAGGCCCATGATGGACATGTCATCTAACGAATGGGAGGGGGAGTGGAAATGGAAATGGTTTGCGACTGGGAGGTGCAGTTGTTTATTGCGAACCGAGCGCAGCTATTTTGCAAAGTGGTCCCCAAGCCGCCGCTTGGTTTCCCCAATGTAGAGGATGCCACACCGGGTACAATGGATGCAGTATACCACATTGGCAGATGTGCAGGTGAACCTCTGCTTTATATGGAAAGTCGTCTTGGGGCCTGGGATAGGGGTGAGGGAGGTGGTGTGGGGGCAAGTGTAGCATTTCCTGCGGTTGCAGGGGAAGGTGCCAGGTGTGGTGGGGTTGGAGGGCAGTGTGGAGAGAACAAGGGAGTCACGGAGAGAGTGGTCTCTCCGGAAAGCAGACAAGGGTGGGGATGTACTCTACATTGGGGAAACGAAGCAGAGGCTTGGGGACCACTTTGCAGAACGCCTCTGCTCGGTTCGCAATAAACAACTGCACCTCCCAGTCGCAAACCATTTCCACTCCCCCTCACATGCTTTAGATGACACGTCCATCATGGGCCTCCTGCAGTGCCACAACGATGCCACCCGAAGGTTGCAGGAACAGCAACTCCTATTCCGCTTGGGAACCCTGCAGCCCAATGGTATCAATGTGGACTTCACCAGCTTCAAAATCTCCCCTTCCCCCACCGCATTCCAAAACCAGCCCAGTTCCTCCCCTTCCCCCCACTGCACCACACAACCAGCCCAGCTCTTCCCCTCCACCCACTGCATCCCAAAACCAGTCCAACCTGTCTCTGCCTCCCTAACCTGTTCTTCCTCTCACCCATCCCTTCCTCCCACCCCAAGCCGCACCTCCATCTCCTACCTACTAACCTCATCCCACCTCCTTGACCTGTCCGTCTTCCCTGGACTGACCTATCCCCTCCCTACCTCCCCACCTATACTCTCTCCACCTATCTTCTTTTCTCTCCATCTTCGGTCCGCCTCCCCCTCTCTCCCTATTTATTTCAGAACCCTCTCCGATGAAGGGTCTAGGCCCGAAACGTCAGCTTTTGTGCTCCTGAGATGCTGCTTGGCCTGCTGTGTTCATCCAGCTGCACACTTTGTTATCTCGGATTCTCCAGCATCTGCAGTTCCCATTGTCTCTGGGAAATAAACACAACTTCCAGCAGCATCTTGTCTCTTTCGATGATAAAATAACATTGTCATATTAGTGGTCAAAACACACCATTGCAAGGCATCAGAGAGCTGCCAATACCCACGGAACTGTAGATAACAAGGTGTAGAGCTGGAGCAACACAGCAAGCCAAGCAGCATTAGAGGTGCAGGAAAGCTGACGTTTCGGGCCTAAACCCTCCTCCTTCATTTTCCTTGTTATCTCAGATTCTCCAGCATCTACAGTTCCTACTACCCATAGTACAGTGCCTCCATGTGATCCAGGGCCAAAGGGATTACCTGTCATTCTACTTGAACAGTTTACAGCTTCCAAATGGCTCATGGGCAACATACAACTTAACATTTATACTTACTGACTTCTTGTTCAGCTGACTACTGTCATATCCAGTAGTTACATCTCTCACATGCAAAATTTCAAATGGCCCACAATAATCTGGATATTGATTGTCTTTTCTGTAGTTTCGAAGTCGATCAAATATTCTTTTGATTGTAGCAGGTTCATAGCATTTAAAGTAGGAAGTCTTGGAGAGGTGATAACCATACCTAAATAGAGGCAGTGAATGTCAACATCCAGTTCGAAATGTAAATACCTTCAGAATACAAGCACGAGCAGCTTTGTAATATGAAGAGAAGAAGACAGAGTCACAGATTGTTATAGCATGGAAACAGGCCCTTCAACCAATTGTGTTTGGGCTTATCAAACATCCAACTATTCAAAATCCCACCTTCCAGCACTCGGCCCATCACCACCTAGGCAATTGTGTTTCAATAACTCATCCAAATACTTGCGAGATCTTGCTTCTACCTCCCTTTCAGGCAGCTCGTTTCAAATACACTGGACAAATTTTCTTCGCCCCTCAAACCCCCTTCTAAATCTTCCACTCATCACTTTCAAACTGCAGTGGTTGTTGCTGCCCCTCTAAGTGGGGATGTTTCCTCCTATTTACTGACTCTCTGCCCCTCAGAGCTTTACAAACCTCAATCAGATCCCCGATTCTTCTCTGCTCCAAGGAAAACAACCCCAAGTCTATTTGGTCTCTCTTCACAACTGAATTGTTCCATCCCAGGCAACGTCCTGGTGAATCTCCTCTGCACCCTCTCTTCTGCAACCACCTTCCTATCGTGTGGTGTCTAGAATGGCACACAGTACTGCAGCTGTGGCCTAACTAAGGTTATTATAGCTCAATCATGACCTCCCTTGGTCTTGTATTCAGTGCCTTGACTGACAGAGTTAAGTGTTCAATTTACCCAATTAACCACTGACCCACCTGTTCTGCTGCCGTCAGGGATTTGTAGACCCATACAACAGTGTCTCTCTGAACTTACCTGATCTTACCATTTATCACCTACTTCACTTGCCTTGTTACTCTTCCAAAAAAAAAATGCAAAACTTCATACTTTTCAGGATTAAAATTTCATTTGCCACTGATCAGCCCAAATAACCTGCCCATCTACAAATTGCTGGAGATCACAATGGGTCAGGCAGCATCCATGGAGAGAAAGCAAGCCAATGTTTTGAGGCTGGATGACTCTTTAATCAGAGCTGACATCAGAGTCTTCATTAACAGCCTTGAGGACACACTGCTGTGCCTCCAAAACCTAGCACACGAGGTGATGAAATCAGTGACACTTCCTGCAGATGTGGCTATCCTGATTGCCAAGAGAATCTAAGATTTCCCACATACTGCAAGTTGTGTAACAGGACTGAGCTGCCTTTCCAGACCCTGTTTAGTCTTAATAAAAATTTTCCTGATTTCATGTTGGTGTTGGGAATAGAACTGTCTCCATGAGGGGCTTCCAGTAGACCCTGTAAGCAACCTCAGGATAGGCCCTGCACCCTCTGTTGTTCAGCCATCATAATATGCTTAATTCATTCCTACAGAAGTAACTCCTTGCTTCACCACTGTTACATATTCTATCTTCCTCACAATCTGGGTCAGTTCTGCAAAAAGGGCAGAACATCATTACAAGTCAGGATTAAAACCAAGGAAGGTTTGCTATTGAGAGTGCAGACATTCATCCTACCTTACTGGGAAGGTGCAGAAATGAGAGTCTGAGTGTGATGTATTTTGAAGGCAATAGACAAAGCAGAACAAGACCAGGAGGCATGAATGTTTAAATATCAGGTCTGCTAAATCACAACAAATCCTGTTCCAATCCTCCTTCAATACCAAATCATATACTACTCACGTTCTGTAAATGTTATTCAATTGATCAGTTATGGTGAGTCTTCTGGTTTCCAGGTATGTTGCTAATTCTGCTACGATGACAGCAGCACTCACCCCATCCTTATCAAGCAATAGTGTACCACATAGAAACCCTAGGAGAGTCAGAGCAAAAATAATCTAATCAAAAGTGTGAATAAAAGAAATCCAAACACAGGCAAGGCAGGCAAGCAAAAAAAAAGCAGAAAGACAACACCGGGTCAATGCTACAGATAAAATTTGATGCAGAGAAGACAGATGATGCATTTTGATAGGAAGAACATAGAAAGAAAGCAGAGCCGCAGGGGCCCTGGATGCACATCAGATCAGGCACTGCGGGTTGAGAGCAAAGTTAATAAAACGCAGAGGTCCTGGGCTTTATTGTTCAGGCCAGGAAGTGCGAAAGCAAGGAAGTTGCGGCAAAGCTATCTATTAAAAAAAAACTGGTGCAACCTCAGCTGGACCGCTGCATCCAACTCCTGGTGCCACACTTCAGGAATGTGATGGCATTACAGACAGTGCAGAAAAGTTTCAGGAGAATGATTTTTTTCATCCTAGAACCAGTATAAGAGTATATTGGATAAGTTGGGACTTTTTAACCTTACAGAAGAGAAGGTTGTGAGAAGATTAAATAGAAGTGTTCAAATCATTAGGGGTCTGGACAAAGTACATAGGAAGACACTGTTCCCATCAGTGAACAATGGGTGTTCTGTCATGTAATCATTCAAAGATTCTAGGTGGTGATAAAGCAAATGAATAATTTCAATACTGAACAATGTCAAGCTGTACAAAAAGTCCAAATACTAATAATACACTTTACAAATTCAAGTCCCAGAATGTTTGAGAATTTGAACTTAAATTCCATTTTTAATAACTAGAAATCAAATCACAAAATGATAATAAAGTTGTCTGATTTCAATTAAAAATCCAATTGAATCACAGAGTCACAGAATGGTTATAGAAAGAGGCCATTTGGCATCTGCACTGGCTCTGAATTAGCACTGCATCTAGTAGTCTTCCTCCACCTTCTCCACACAATACTGCACATTTTTCCTTTTTAGACAGCTTCGATTCAAAGCTTTGATTGAGCCTGCCTCCATCACAGTCTTGCGCAGTGCATTCCAAATCCTAAATACTTGTTTCTCCTTATGTCTGTATTGCTTCTTGGGCCTCTCATTCTCGATTCTTCCACCAATTCTGTATCTACCCATTCTGTTCAGTCCTCTCATGATTAAATAGCTCCATCAAATCACATCTGAATCTTCACTTTGCCAGTACACAACTGGAATCACATCCCTGGAACCACTCTTGTGAACCTTTTGCACTCTCTCTAGTGCTTGCTCATATTTTCCAAGTGCTCAGAACTGGATGCAATATTCTAGTTCAATATTCTGTTTTATACAAATTATAATAACTTCCTTACTGTATTAAAAATGTAATGGATGTAAAAAAAGAAATCTAAAAACAGAAAATGGTGGAGAAATTCAGCAGGTCTGACAGCGGAATGTTCTGAACAAGAATCATATCAAACTTGGAGAGTGTCTAATGTCACTCCAGTATACAAAAAGTGAGGTAGAGAGAAAACAGGGAATTACAGACCAGTAAGCCTAACATTGGGAGTAGGGAAAATTCTCAAATCCATTATCAAGGATTTTATGGCACAGCATTTAGACAGCAGTGGCAGGATCAGACAGAGTCAGCATGGATTTACGAAGGGGATATCACGCTTGATAAATCTGTTGGAATTGTATGAAGATGAGGCAAGCAAAGTTGACAAGGGGGAGCCAGTCAATGTAGTATATTTGAACTTTCAGAAAGCATTTGGCAAAGTCCCACTTAAGTGATTAATATGCAAGATTAAAGCGCATGGGATTAGGGGAAGTGTATTGAGATGGATGGAAAACCATTAGCGAGAGGAAACAGAGTAGAAATTAATGGATCCTTTTCGAATTGCCAGGTGGTAACTAGTTGGGTGCCACAGGAGTTAGTACTGGGACCCCAGCTAATCACAATGTATATTAATGATTTGGATGAGGGAACAAAATGTAACATCTCCAAGTTTACAGATGATACCAAGTTGGGTGGGAGGGTGAGCTGTGACGAGGATACAGAGATCCTTTAGCATGATTTCGACAGGTTGGGTGACTGGGCAAATCAATGGCAGATGCAGTATAATTTGGATAAATGTTAAGTGATTCTCTTCTGAATCAAAAACAAGAAAGCAGATTACTACTTGAATGGCTGTAAATTAGGAGAGGGGAGTGTGCAGCAGGACTACGGTGTCCTTGTGCACTAGTCGCTGAAGGTAAGCATGCAGGTGATAAAGAAGGCAAATGGTATGTTGGCCTCCATTGTGAGAGATTGAGAGTACAGGAGCAGGGATGTGTTGTTGCAGTTGTCTAGGGCCTTGGTGAGGCCACACTTCAAATCGTGTGCAATTTTGGTCCCTTTTCTGAGGAAGGATGCTCTTGAGGGAGTGTAGCGAAGATTTACCAGGCTTATTTTGGGGTGGCGGGTCTGACAATATGAGGAGAGATTGACTAGGTTGCTGTTTTCGCTGGAGTTCAGATGAATGAGGTGGGGTGGGATCTCATAGACACTTATAAAATTCTAACAGTACTGGACAGGGTAGATGCAGGGAGGTTGTTCCCGATGGTGGGTATGCCCAGAACCAGGGGTCACAGTCTGAGGAATCAAAGCAAACCATTTAGGATGGAGATGAGGAGACATTTCTTCAACCAAAGAGTGGTGAGCCTGTGGAGTTTATTACCAAAGGAAGCAGTCAATGCCAAAACATTGAATGCATTCAGGAGGCAGGTAGATAAAGCACTTGGGGTGAATAGGATCAAAGATAATGGGAAGAAAGCAGGATTAGGCTACTGAGTTGGACAATCTGTCATGACTGTGATGAATGGAGGAGCATGCTTAAAGGGCCAGATGGTCGTCTCCTGCTCCTGTCTTCTGTTTCTATGAATGTCAACTCTGTTTTTCATTCCCCTCTCTTTCTGTCTCTCTCTCTCCCTGACACATGCTGTCAGATCCACAAAGTTACTCCAAAATTTCCTGTCTTAATAAGCTCCTTTTCTTTTAATCCTATACCCCAATTAAATAAACTCTGGAGTACTGTATGTTTATTAATCATTTTCACAACCTGCTCTATCACCTTTAAATGACTTGTGCGTACACCCAGGTCCTCCAGATGCCCTTATAAATTTTATTCATTACGTTTTGATTTACAAATGCTCTTTAGGGAGGAGATGGGCTGAGATACAAACCAATTTAAAACAAAATCACATAATTCACACAAATTTGGATGGTCAGCAGTGATTTCACAGCAAAGATATGGTTTGAAACACTGCTGATGTTTATAATGATTCTTGATTGAAATAATTAATTACATTAGCAGAACTACTGAACTGAATTTCAGCCTTGTAATTCACATGTATAGAATGGTGGCAAGTCTAGAGCAATCACAGACAAGTCTTCTGGCAAAAACAAGACTTTACCAGAAGAGAGAGAAGGCACAGGAATACTGCTTACCAATGGACTCTTCAAATGCAAAGAGTACTTCTTTTCCACCTTGCAAGAGTTCGTCAATTCGATTTCCAATCCACTTAAACCCCGGCAAGGTTTCCTAAAACAAAACAAGTATCACAGTTAACAGCTAAGTATTACTCCAGGTGGTAAAATAGGAATGGACTGTAGAACAGACATGGGCTGGATTCTGCCTTTTGACTTGCTCTGTGTAAAATATTACATGCAATTTTTAAACTCAGTATATGAGTAAACACCTTGTAACATGAACATATTCTGGTTTATTTAGCGAAATCAGGATTAACAAGTGTAGTAATCATAGAATTACTGAGGCATCTCAAGACCTGATTGGGAAGCTACGTTTATCCCTGGGGTGACGGGGGGAGTGGAATAAACTATCCCCCTTCTCACTGTCATTCAGTAACTTGTGCAGGAAAAGTGCATGTTGAACAATGGGTACATGATTGAGAAGGTGTTAATCAGAACAGAGTTGAGGAGAAACTTCTTCACCCAGAGAGTGGTGGATATGTGGAATGCTCTGCCCCAGAAGGTGGTGGAGGCCAACTCTCCGGATACTTTCAAGAAAGAGATGGATAGAGCTCTCAAAGATAGTGGAATCAAGGGTTATGGGGACAAGGCAGGAACAGGATACTGATTGTGGATGATCAGCCATGATCATAATGAATGGTGGTGCTGGCTCAAAGGGCTGAATGGCCTACTCCAGCACCTATTGTCTATTGAATTTTTAAAACTTATTTCTTAGGTGACAGAGTCACTGCCTGGGTCATCCAGAACTTAAGTGAAGTCTCAACAAGAGGGGTTAATATCTTTCTAAGGCAAATTCGCCGAATTATTTGTACTTCTCATCATCTCTAGAGAGGAAAGTCCATGCCATATGTCAATGAATTGAGATACCATACCAAACAACTGTATGTATTTCTATTTCAAATTGATAAATAAAATTTGAAGTAGACCAATCTGGATCCCCAATTAGCCACATGCAGCCTGTATTTAATGTACCACATCACGCTGTTCTGAAATTAGAACATAGAACATAGAAAATTACAGCACAGTACAGGCCCTTCGTCCCTCGATGTTGTGCCGACCTGTCATACCGATCTCAAGCCCATCTAACCTACACTATTCCATGTACGTCCATATGCTTGTCCACTGACAACTTAAATGTACCTAAAGTTGGCGAATCTACTACCGTTGCAGGCAAAGCGTTCCATTCCCTTACTACTCTCTGAGTAAAGAAACTACCTCTGACATCTGTCCTATATCTTTCACCCCTCAATTTAAAGCTATGCCCCCTCGTGCTCGCCGTCACCATCCTAGGAAAAGGGCTCTCCCATCCACCCTATCTAACCCTCTGATTATTTTATATGTTTCAATTATGTCACCTCTCAACCTTCTTCTCTCTAATGAAAACAGCCTCAAGTCCCTCAGCCTTTCCTCGTAAGACCTTCCCTCCATACCAGGCAACATCCTAGTAAATCTCCTCTGCACCCTTTCCAAAGCTTCCACATCCTTTGTGGATTAGTGACTTTTACTGGGGCGATGCTATTGATGTTAAGTAGCTAAGTATCAGGTGATATCAGGAAGTTGTAGGTGGAAGAGTAACACCTTCACAATCATATACCCTTTGTTCAACATACACTTATCCTGCACAAGTTACTGAATGACAGTGAGAAGGGGGATAGTTTATTCCACTCCCCCCGTCACCCCAGGGATAAACGTAGCTTCCCAATCAGGGTCTTGAGATGCCTCAGTAAAAGGGACCTCATCTCAAATCCGATTCCAGATTATTTTCTGAAAATCTCGTTTCTAAAAAGAAGCATATTTATTAAAAACATTAAAATTTCTGAAATGCTGTAAAATTGTACCTCACCTCAAAGTGAAAGCCTTCGTGAATTGCGAGTGCCTGCAAGATTTTAGATGAGACTGTGGTTGCCAGCATATACACATCCTTCACATCAGCTGGATCTGGATGTTTGTCCTTCCAACACTTAAACATCCACCACCCAAGGAGAGCCCCAAGCTCATTTCCAGAAAACACCTTCCAACTGCCACTGAAACAAGAGCATGAAGCAGATCTCATTATACTGTCAGATAGCTTTTGGTAACATTTCTGTATGAATCTGTGTGTTCTTTGAGGTTCTGGAACTGAGGAATAGGGCTAATGTATCATTGTCTTCATGATCATTCACCATTGTTATTTAGAGTTATGCAACAGTGAGAGACACATTTCCCAGCGTTGGGAATTGTGCCACATTTGTGTTAAACATCTTTTCCCCGCTCTTAAAGCCAGACTCTTGCTGCAGTAAGGTTTTACAGTGTTCTAGTGCTCATCATGTGGCCACTCTTGAGATGCACAAGTTATCTTACTGAAGAGGGAACTACAGCTCAACTAGTCTACGACTAACATGGAGAGGGGCCCTGGCCATTTGTCCATGTGTTTTTTGAAAACTTCCCCGAGTCATAAATCATCAAGCCCAACAGTAAATATCCAGCCTTCATAAGCAAACTCAACACATGCTAAGAGCTGAATGGAGCAGCTTAATATTAGGGCAGAACTCCTCCTTCAGTCATACATTCACTAGGCGAGCTAAACATTCTTTTAATTGACCAACTGTACAATCATTTATCAGTCACCTATCGTTTACTCCCTATCCCACCCACCTCCCTATTTTTTGCATATAAATTGACATTTTCCCAGCCTCTATCAGTTCTGAGGAAGGGTCACTGGACCCAAAACGTTAACTATTTTTCCCTTCACAGACGCTGCCAGACCTGCTGAGCTTTTCCAGCAACTTTGTTTATGTTCCTGATTTATAGCATCCACACTTCTTTTAGTTTTTAACTGTATAATCAAGTTCAATGATTCAACTTCTAAAACCAAAACTGAAATTGACAGAAATCCTTCACAGACATTTCTTTTATAATATATTCAAACTGCATTACACTATAAATGATTTGACTCTGGCCAATTCCTCATTTCCTTTCAGAATGTGATGGTGGGCTGCCTGAAGATACTAACAAAGACTTCAGGGAACCCACAAGTTCCAGCTCATGATGTGAAAGGTGTGATCAGATAATTATGAGCAATAATGATTCACAGAAAAATCTATTTCAAACCTGTCAAAATTTTCAGATTATTCCAAATTTATACATTTTAGGTAGGGTGTAGAAGTGCGACAAAATATTGTTTCGTTTTGTGAAAAAGGTCACAGAAAATGCACTAACTCTGTTTTCTCTATCTCTCTGACAGCCTGAGTATTTTTTGGTTTTTACTGGAGACAGTGCGTGTATGGGTGATCCCTCCTAAACACATGACTGAAAGCAGTTTCATTCTTACCCAAACAGCCAATTAGGGGCAAATGGGTGTGTACGGAAATGTCACCAGACTAATAATCCAGAATGCAAGGAGAAATGGGACATTGGTTCGAATCCTACATGGCAGATGGTGAAATTTGAATTCAGTAAAAAAAATCTGGAATATAAAGCCAGCCCAATGATAAAAACGTTTCCACTGTCGGTTGTTGTAAATATTCATGATTCACCAAAGCCCTTCAGCTCATGTGGTTCCAGACCAACAATTTGGTTGCACCTTCATTGCCCTTTGGGCAATTAGGGATGGGCAATCAATATTGTGTGAATTTAAAAAAAAATCAATATGAACAAATATCAGTTGTCATTAGTTGAAGATCCAGCTGTGGTGGCAACTGTGCCGAGCCTGATCCTGCCTTTACCCAACAGGGGATTGGTTAGCTCAGTTGGCTGGATAGCTGGCATGCAATGCAGCGTGATGCCAACATCAGCTGAGCTTACCATGAAAGACTCTCTTCCTCAATCTCTCCCCTTACCAGAGGTGTGGTGACCCTCCGGTTAACCCAGTGCCAGTCATCTCTCTGGTCTGATAAGACTATGGTGACCTTACCCAACAGCCACACTCTCCAGCCTAAGAGAGTGGGCACAGCGCAGAAGCAAGAAACATCAATTCCCAATTTGCTGTTCCTGTTGCCTTGCCTAAGATCAGCAGTTAGTTGTAGCCCATCTTAGAGACCACTGGACATGGAATTAGGTTCAAACACAATGTTTCTGAGCTCCACACAATTCAGTGTCAGCACAGGCCAAGAATTCATTTTGTACGAACTTTGAACAAAAACTACCAAATCCAAAGGAAAAAAAAAGACTCCCCAAAAAAAAGCCTATTATTAAAAACCTTAGTCATGATTTTCAAGATAATATTTATTCTTGTAAATTACTGTGGCAACATTTCATATTCCGTTTTGCCACATCATAAGGTGGCTTTTTGAAATGGAATTCAGATAGTTTTCTCTCCGTTTGTTTCCAATCACATTAAAATAATTCAGCTCGAGGACAGGAAATGCAGCATTCAATTTATTAATACAATTTCATTTTCAAATGCGTTACTTCGGGACAGACTGGAGGCAAACAACATGTGACCAAGTCAGTTACCAATTCTGATGCAATGCCAAGCAATGGAATGCAGTCCCATAATGGAAAAGTCCCTTCACTGGACAATGACCTTTGGTATGAAACTGGCCCAATACCACTTAACTTTCTTTGAACATCTATAAACGTAATGTATAATTAAACATTTTGTTTAAAAAGCAGTGAAGTGCCCCAGCATGTCTGGAACTGTAGGCTGCTTGCAGGCTATATCCTCATGACTCCCACATGATTTATTCACTTCCCTGAAAAGTAATTCTATTACATTGCAGATATAACGCAGTGTGGAGCTGGAGAAACACAGCAGGCCAGGCAGCATCAGGGGAGCGGGTAAGTTGATATATCTCTAACTCCCGCATCTGCAGTTATAGCTATCTCTGTTATGTTGCAAGGTGCTTTACAGGTCAGCAAGAGTGCACACATTATGTGTTTGTTCCATTCTCTAGGGAGATGTGACAACAGCTGGCTAAGCCAGCATGTACTGCCCATCTCTAATTGCCTGCTGACAGGGTGGGGGTGAGCTACTTTCTTGACCCACTACAGTTTACATGGCATCAGTACATAAAGTCATAAGAAATAGGCACAGAACGAGGCCATTTAGCCCACTGAGTCTGTTCTGCCATTTGATCATGGCTGATATGCCTCATTCCCCCCGTTTTCCTGCCTTCTCCATATATCCCTTTAACCCATTACCAGTTAAAAATCTGTCTAACTCCTTATATTTACTCACTGTCCCAGCATCCACCACACTTTGGGGTAGTGAATTTCATGATTCACAACCTTTTGGGAGAAGTAGTTTCTCCTCAACTCTATTTTAAATTTGCTCCCACTTATCCTAAGACCTCTCGTCCTGGAATGCCCTATGGAAGAATCTGCTCCACATCTATTTTATCTACACCTTTTATACCCCAATTTGAATTCCCCTCATTCTTCTAAATTCTACAGAGAGTATAGGCCTAAATTGTTCAATTTCTCTTCATACGACAAAGCCTCTCATCTCTAGGGCCAATCTAATGAACCTCCTCTGAACTGCCTCCAATGCCATTGCAATTTTCCCTCAAATAAGAGGACCAAAACTGTGCACAATATTCCAGGTGCGGTCTCACCAATGCCTTGTATAATTGCAACAATATTTTCTCACCTTTATAATCTATTATTTTAGCTATAAAAGTCAACATTTCATTTGTTTTCTTTGTTATCTGCTGTACAAGGACACCCAGATCCCTCTGTACTGGAGTACCCCGAAGCCTCTCCCCATTTAGATAGTAGGTCGCTTTCCCATTTTTTGGGCCAAAATGCTAGAAAACCTTATATTTACCCACATTAAGCTCCATCTGCCACATTTTGGCCCCTAACTATCTACATCCATTTGTAAGGTTCTTACTTCCTCATTGCTATTTACCATCCTACCTATTTTTGTCAGCAAATTTGGCTACAGAGCCTTCTATCTCTGTATCCAAGGACCAAACTCTGCGGCACCCTACTTGTTACTAATTGCCATCCAGAAAGAAACCCATTTATCCCGACTGTCTTCTGTCAATCAGCCTGTCACCTAACCAAGCCAATAAATTATCCCTAATCCCATATGATCCAACCTTGTGAATTAATCTTTTGTGTGACACCTTATCAAAAGCCTTCCAGAAGTCCAGACATTTTACATCTGCTGGATCTCCATTAAATGCTTTGCTTGTTACATCTTCGAAGAACTCTAGCAAATTAGTCAAACGTGATTTGCCCTTCATAAAACCATGCTGACTCTGATGGATAACGTAATTGATTCTAACATTTTTCCAACAACAGATGTTAAGCTAACTGCTCTGTAATTTCCCACATTTGCCTCCCTCCCTTTCTGAATAGGAGCATTACATTAGCATTTCTCCAATCTACTGGAACCTTTCCCGTGTCCAGAGAATTTTGGAATATTGTAACCCATGGATCCACTCTGTGCTGTCATTTCCTTCAATACCCTAGGATGTAGGCCATCAGGCCGGGAGGACTTGCCTACCCTCTATCCTAATAGTTTGCCGAGTACCTCTTCCCTATTGATGTTGATTGTTCTAAATTCAACCCTTTCTATTGTCTCCAACTTGCCCGTTCCAATAGGAATGGCACTCGTGCTCTCCACAGTGAAAACTGAGGCAAAGTACTGATTTAGCTTCTCTGCCATTTCAGCATTCCCAATTCACAACTCTCTGGTTTCAACATCTAAGGGACCAACATTCACCTTAGAGACTCTCTTCCTTTTTATATACCTATAGAAGCTTGTGCTATTCTTTTTCATATTTTGTACTAGTTTTCTTTTGAAAATTTACCTTAGTTCTATTTTTTTAGTATCCCTTTGTTTAGGGCTTGAAAGTTTCCCAATCCTTCTGTCTGCCACTCCCTAAGCAATATGGTATGCCTTAGTTTTTGACTTTATATTGTCCTTGATCTCCTTGTTTAGCCATAGATATTTTTTACCACCCTTACCGTCTTTCTTCCTCACTGGGATATATTTTAGTTGTGAGGAATTGAGTAGCTCCTTAAACAACTGCCGCTGCTCATCTGCTGTCTTACCATTTTGCATTCCTGCCCAATCTACTCAGACCAAATCTGTCCTCATGCCTATGTAATTCCCTTTGTTTAATTCCAGAACACTATTGTGGGTCCCAATTTTCTCACCCCCAACTGAATTTTGAATTCTATCACACTCTGGTCACTACTCCCTACAGGATCCTTAACTATGATGTCACCAATTAATCTCTTTTCATTATACAATATCAAATCCAGAGTAGCCTACTCCCTCATTGTTTCTTGGGGCAGTATGTTGTGGAACCAATTTCTAACACATTCAATGAACTCTGCCTCCAGGCTACTCTTACTAATTTGATTCTTCTAATCTATGTACATGTTAAAAACCACCCATGAGTATTGCCAAGGCTTTCTTGCAAGCCTCTAATATTTCCTAGTTTATACTGTGCCCCACTGCAGAACTACCACTTGGGGACCCATAGATTACTTTTACCAAGTGCTTCGTCCCTTTGCTATTTCTTCTTATTTCCATCCAGACTGATTGCACATTTTGATCTCCTGTGCTTACGTCATTTCTCATGACAGCACTGATTCCTTCTTTCACCAGCAAAACCACAGGACCCCTTTTTCCTTTCAGTCTATCTTCTCTGAAATGGGGAGTCCCATTGGATATCCAATTCCCAGACCTGGTGTCCTTGTAACCATACCCCAGTAATCACTACCAAATCCCTTTTGTTTTTATGTGCACCATTAACTCATTAATTTTGTTTCAAATCCTCTACAAATTTAAATACAATGCTTTTAAATTTTTGCTACTGGTAAATTTCCACACTCTTTTATAAACCTTGGTGTATAAAGACAAAGACAATCACCCGTTCTGTCCCTCACCTTTATTGTCTGGTAACCATCCACGACATCACTAACCCGTGCTCTTACCTCCTCCTTTAATTTGGGTTTTCTAATTTCCCCTACAACTGAACTCTCCCTGCACCTCCCCCAATGTAGTTTAAAGACCTGTCTACAGCCCTAGTTATGTGATTTGCTAGGACTTTTATCCCAGCATGATTCAGATGAAGACCATCCCATCAGAACAGGTCGCATTTTCCCTAGTACTGGTGCCAATGCCCCATGAATTCAAAACCATTTCTCCCACATCAATCTTTATGCCACACATTTACCTGCTTAATTTTATTGACCCTGTGCCAATTAGCTCATGTCTCAGGTAGTAATCCAGCGATTACTACCTTTTTGGCTTTGCTTTACAATTTATCTTCTAGCTGTGCGTACTCCTTTAGCAGAACTTCTGCCCTAGTTTTATCTATTTTGTTGATATCTACATGGACCACGACAACTGGATCATTCCCCTACCACTCCAAGTTCTTCTGTAGCCCAGGTATGATATCCCGAAGCTGAGCACCAGTTAGGCAACACAACCTCAGGGACTCTCAATCCTGGTCATAGACAACAGTGTCTATGCCCAAACTATACTATCTCCAATTACAATTACATTTATCTTTTCTGCCCCCACTTGAATGGCTCCCTGCACCATGGTGTTGTGGTCAGTCAACTCATCTTCCCTGCAGTCCCCGTGCCCATCCACACAACAAGCAAGACTCTTGAACCTATTGGGCAAGGATGGGGGCTCAGGCTCTGCAACATTACTTTCTAGATCCCTCTACCTGCCTCACTCTCAGCCATACTTTCCTGTCCATGCATGGTACTGTTAGGCAGAAAAGCCTGGGTGACTGCCAGGCTGTGCCATTAAATCTCCAAAGTTGTTGACAATGCAAAACTTGGAAGAGAATGGGCAGACGCATGACAGTCAAAATTTATTGCAGAGAAGTGGTAGTACAAGATATACAATGGTAAAGATGTGCAGAATTGGAGACATCTGGGAGTGTAAATAAGCACAAAATTGCAGGTGCATGGCAGGTCAAGAAAGTATTTAAAAGGCATACAGGATCCCAGGGTAGATTAGCAGACACACAGAAAAGCAAGAAAATTATGCTGAACCCTTCTAAAGCACCAGATTGTTTTCAGTTGGAGAACTGTGTTAATTTCTAGGCTTTGTGCTTAATGAAGGATGTAAGAAACTTCAGAGAAGGTGCAGAAATGCTTTATGAGAATTGTGTCGCGATCTCTGGTAGGTCTGTCTTGCGGGTGGGGCAGCGTGTACCTAGGGATGGTAATGGAGGTGTCTGAAACTTGGCTGCATGATTTGGCAACAAAGACAACGTCAGATTGTTGTTTAGCGAGATTGTGGGACAGAGCTCCCAATTTCTGGCACAGGTCCCCAGATACTGTCACTTGTGCACATACACACAATAAAGGCAAAAATAAGCTGAATTGTCTCTCTGCAGACAGAAATTTTTTAAAAAATGGAAAAAAGAAAAGCAAATTCCTGGCCAAAGGGTGTTCCTCTTGAAGGTAAAAGAAACGAAAAGGCCTCTTCTGGAGTACTGTGTCCAGTTCTGCTTGGCCTGTTAGAGCAAGGATACTATTAAGCTGGAGAGGGTTCAGAAGAGATTTACCTGGATGTTGCCAGGAATGGAGGGTTTGAGTTATGAGGAGCGGCTGGAAAAGCTGGGGCTTTTTTCACTGGAGCGTAGGAGGTAGAGAGGTGACCTTATAGAGGTTTTTAAAATCATGAAAGATATAGATAAGGTGAATGGCAAGTCTCTTTTCCCTAGAATGGGGGGGGGGGTGGATTTCAAGATGAGGGGATATATTTTTAAGATGAGAGGAGGAAGGTTTAAAAAAAAGACATGAGGGGCATTTTTTAAAGACACAGAGTTGTTCTTGTAAGGATTAAACTTCCAGAGGAAGTGGTGGATGCAGATACCTAAACGTCTTTCAAACATTATGACTGTAAGTACGTGAATAAGAAATGTTCACAAGGTTATGGGCCAAGTTTAGTTTGGGATTATGGTTGGCATGAATTGGTTAGACCAAAAGGGTCTGTTTCTGTGCTGATGATTCTGTAATGTTCTAAACTCTGTCAATGTGATGTTCCTTGCTATTATCATTTCTGGGCCTCTGGTGTCAAGGTTGATGCTGGGTGGTCTATTGCGTTGTGCCTTTCATTCAACTTTGATACACCAGTGTTGGTTGCTCAAATGCATAGGGGAGTTTGGAGTAAATCACATCACTGAGTCGAGAGTCAGGCAAGGCCAGAACAGATAAGGATGGTAGATTTCTTTCCTTGAAGGAATCAGTAGTGAACTAAAACTAGACTGGTATGTAAACCAACATTTTTCTGGTTACGATAACCAAGTGTGAAGCTGGATGAACACAGCAGGCCAAGCAGCATCTCACGAGTACAAAAGCTGACGTTTTGGGCCTAGACCCTGGCTACCATCAGTTCTGAGGAAGGGTCATCTGACCCGAAATGTTAACGCTGATTTCTCTTCAGAGGCTGCCAGACCTGCTGAGCTTTTCCAGCAACTTCTGGTTTTATTCCTGATTTACAGCACCTACAGTTCTTTTGGTTTTTATAAAACTGGATTGCATTTTTTTAAAATGGCAGGTTTCATGGTCACCATTACTAAGACTAGCTTTCCAATACAGATTTATTAACAAATTTAAATTTTCCACTGGCACTCAGATTAAAAATTCAACACAATGATCCATCTCAACGAATGCTTCTAAAGGAAAAGTTCCTTTCTTTTTAAGAGGATGCATACAATGATATGTAAATGAGCTATAATTAGTAAAGTCATGCCAACATTTCTGTCTCAGGCCTGCTGCAATGCTCCAGTGAAGCTCACTGCAAGCTGGAAGTGCAACAATTCACCTTCCACCTGAGGGCTGTAAGCCTCAGTATTCAATACTGCATTTAACAATTTGAGAGCATTAACATCTCCTTCCTTGTCTATTACCTATGGCCACAAACCTAAGCCCTATCATGAAATGGGCTGCTTTCAGCACAGTCAACCCATTTTTCAATTACTCAGATTCTACTATCACCCATCCAGCCTCTCTTCATCCCTGGCTTACTATTAACAATCCCTTCGGCTGCCCACTCTTCTTCTCTCTCTGGGCTCTGTCTCCATCTATCTGTTCACTCCTATCCCCTATACCCCAACCCCGAACCCCCATCAATCAGCATAAATACCATTTTTCCCAAGCTGCTTCCAGTCCTGAAAGTGTTGTCACTGGACTCAAAACTTTAACTCTGTTTTCTCTCCACAGATGCTGCCCAACCTACTGAATTTATCGAGCACTTTGTCTTTGCCTTTGTTTGTTTCAGATCTTCAGCATCCAAAGTTACTTGTTTTATATTAAATAAATATTTGCATATATCTAAGTTAACAAGGTGTAGGCAGGATGAACACAGCAGGCTAAGCAGCATCAGAGCAAGAAAGCTGACGTTTCGGGTCTGGACCTTTGTTCAGAAATGATTTCTGAAGGGTCCAGACCTGAAATATCAGCCTTCCTGCTCCTCTGATGCTGCTTGACCTGTTGCGTTCATCCAGCTCTATACCTTGTTATCTCTGATTCTCCAACATCGGCAGTTCCTGCTATCTTTGCATATATGTAGTTGTGGATAGTAGCTGTTTTAATTAGAACTTCAATTTTTAAACAAATAGGCATGTTAGAACTGCCTTGTAAAATGTAATTACTGATACTCACTCTTCTTGCTGTTCTGCAACAGCCAGTCTGTCTGCATCAGGGTCTGTGGCCAATACAACTCGAGCAGCTTCTCTCTCAGCCAGCTTGATTGCAAGAATCTAGTAAAACAGAGCAGGGAAAGGTCACATCAGCTAGGTCCTATTTACAGCAATGCAAACACATTGCAGACTGGCTGAAAGACAGAGCGAGAGAGAGACACAGACAGAGAGCGAGAGCGAGAGGCACACACACGGGGGGGGGGGGGGAAGACAGCGAGACACGGTGGAGGGGGGAAAGAGAGAGAGAGCGCGAGAGAGAGACACACACGGTGGGGGGGGGAGAGCGCGCGCGCGAGAGAGAGAGAGAGAGAGAG